>NC_058115.1:34448674-34598674 GCF_914725855.1 Thunnus albacares | reverse complement strand
CGCTAACAACATCAGTCACTTCCGGGTAGACGACTGGTGGTTGATTTGAGTTGCGCAGATATGTGAACTTTTTCTTCTGTTTTCATTTTCAGTCGTAACTGTAACGTGTGAAGATATATAGTTAAACACGGTGGTCCGACCTATCTGATGTTCCTGCTGGTTTTATTTTATGGACTGTGTTGCTTTGCTAGTGTCTGTGGTTTGTTTTGTTTTGTGGTGATCTGCAGTGAAAACCCGGAGCGGAGTTTGAGTTGTCTTTCTTTTCTGTTTGTGAAACTGGATTGAACTGAACTGATTAGGAGTTGTGGGGAAAACAAAACGGATCCTTTACCGAGTGGATTGAACTCTGAGAGACGAGTTACACTGACACATACTGAAAAACTCTTCATCGTTACCCTGCTCCCCCACACACAGCAAAACTCAGCCATTTTCCCTTCAGTTGAGAGTTTATCTCAGTTTCTACTCCGGCTTCCTCCATCAGCTGTGCTGGTGACACGGCGCTACTAGCTTAAATATATATGTGAAGTTTGCAGACGTAGTAGCTAAGTCTGTTCATGGAAAAATTATTTTTTCAACGGATATCTTAGTTACAACGAGATTGAGCTAGCAAAGCAGTTTTGTGTTTATATGTGAGGTATTTATTCAGTTTGGGAAAAGCCACGATCTCTAGAAAGCATTAGCTCCAGTTGGCTGGTTGACTCACGACAGTGATGCGGTCAGGAACGAGGCGCCTGACCGCATCACTGAAGTACAACCTCTCTGTAATATTGATTAATTAATAATGCGATATATCATCATAAGCCAACACAACCAAGCTCAGAACAAATGAGCCTACAGAGCCATAAGCGAACAGCAAAGAGGAGGAGGATGCTAATCCAATCTGTGACTTTATGACAACAACCTCAGTAGATGAGCATGGACACACTGACACTCATCACCATCTATATCAATCGATCCAGCACAACAATATGACCAATTCATGGACCAGAACCACCAAGGCAGGATGATAAAATATGCTTTCACTCACCAGCAGACGGCTCAGAAAAGGGCAGCATGGCGGTTTTTCCTCCCGGCAAACTTCACCACGTTTAACCCGCGGTTAATTTTACCAGCAGTTTGAGTGATGACAGTATTCCGTGGCTGGTGGGCTCCGAGGCGCCTTAATTCCAGTTTCTCCTCCAAATAAAGAGTTTATACCCTGTGCTCGAGTATGAAATCCACTTTATTTTTATTTTAAGTTAGCTGGCGTTAGCTGAGAAAGTCTCTCCTCTTTTTAGCCGACTGTAAATTGTAACTGTAAACAGCTCGCGCTGTAGCCGCACTGCAACGTCATTTGAAATATCTCACAGTTGATTGGCTATCTGTCTGACAGAGAGCTATCTGATTGGCTATCTGTCAGACAGCGAGCCAATCAACTGTGAAATATGAAATGACGTTTTAGTGGGGCTACAGGCTGTCTGCCCCACTGGTCATCAATTTCATGTGATCTACATTGAATACACTAAAACACTCTGAGCATGCGTATTCATATTTTCCCACATACAATACACATTACATTGTGAGAGAGGGGCTAGCCCCACATTCACACCGGCCACTAGGCCCGCTGCGGACACAAATCAGGAAAACGCAGACTGAGGCAGCAATGCAGGGTACAATTAAAAATGAACTAAAATCCTAACATATATTATATAATGCAATTTATGAATATGCTATATTCATAGATAATAAATTATAGCAGATAAAAATTTGAAAATTGATAACATCACTTGTTTGCGCAGTTCTTTCTGGCTGTGCCCCAATGACCAGTCGCCAGTGGCAACGTTGTATTGTATACAGCCACGCCAATAAAACCAATTTAATTGAATTGAGAGACAGAGACAGAGAGAAATAGATAGATAGATAGATAGATAGATAGAGAGAGAGAGAGAGAGAGAGAGAGAGAGAGTAGTTGGCAGCAGGTGCATTTAAAGGCTAAATGACTGAGCAGCAAGATGGATGGTGGAAAAAAGAGGAAGGGTGGAGCAGAGAGGGAGAAAAAAAGAAAAGCACTTGCAGGAGATGCTGTTAAATGCCGCCAAGTTAGTCAGTAAATAAACGTGCTAGCTAGCTAACGTAGCTAATGTTACCGATGTGTCATCGTCCCTTGTTAATGTTAAAGCAGCAAACAAACTGGACAATCAACAATAAAAGTGGTAGTTCCCTTTCTAATTTCCTCAAAAACATTGATGGCATAATTGGCATGTCTAGTCAAGTTAATGTGGTCAATATTATTTGAAAATTAATGCATTATGGTGAAAATTTCAGTCAGTGAGTTCATGCTTTGAGCTCATAATTTGAAATTACTAAGACAACACAACATCTTCTGTCACTATTCAGGCTGCTGTAATTTGTTGAAACTTAAAGATCTGTGTTATTCAATGTTTGTGTTGGTTAAAGGGCTATTTTAACCATTGATGGGTAACTGTTAGTGTCTATCAGTAAACTGAGTAGGGTATTGTGCTCTTGCTCTGTTCTTTGAATAGGTGGAGAGAGAGTTGTTAACTGTATTATATTGGTACATTAAAAGATATGCTGTGCTGTGCTCTTGCTTTTTTTTCTTTTTGAAGGTGGAGAGAGAAGCATTGGTGCCACCGTAGTACAGAAGCCCACTACTTCAGAGCAACCTGCAGGTACAAGACATTTTCTATTTTGTTAGTATATTGGTTGTTTATTTAGTTATTTATTATTTAATAAATATTGGTTAAAAATTAGTCCTTCTGTTGTATGATATGCACCTTTGGTTCTATTTGAGGTTCATAACAATACATTGTACTAACCAGTTGTTGGCTCATTAGTTTGTTATTCACATGCACTAAAATTCACCAGAATGCAGGAAATCAAGTCTTTGTAACTAATATTTTCCTAGTGGGGACCCTCAGACCCCCCACTTAAAAAGTGACTTGACTGGGGCTATATTTCACGCTTTATTTCCCAGCCTGAATGATTTTCCCAGTCCGGCCCTGCTGCATACCCTGTACTTACCCTGTTATTACATGTAACAAGGGGGGAACTATCAGTGCTTTAGATGACAGCCTGCACACCCTGTAATTACCCTGTAACTAAATGTAACAAGGGGGAACAACCAACATAACTTACTCCGTAACTACAGAAGACAATGTGAAAACAGCTTTACTTGCCTCAGAACATGGCAGAACAAACTAAATTAACTACACAGTTTGCAATCAGAAGAGTATATGAACCATACATATGCGTTCTGATTCATACCTCATGTTTTATCTTTAGCCATATTTATATTAGCTGTAGTTATATATTTATTTCGTGGGATGAAAGGAGACCATGCACAGAGCTGAAGAAAGGATAAGCTTGCACCTTGAAGACTCCAAATGCTGGACGAAAACAACTGCCAGGGAGAAAACTTTCAACATTTTAATGACTTCAACATGTGTTTACACACAAGTGAGTGACATCTTTGGTGGGTGAATTCTGTCCGCCAATGGTAGGCGGAGCCAAGATGCCATAAACGAGCGTCAAGTGATGAAGTTTGCTGGTGAGGTGAATGACAGCTGAGACAGTCTTCAGAGGCCGACAGCATCCATGAAAATACACTGTCCCCTGGACCTTTGTTCTGAAGTAAACCCACAAATTCACCCTGTAGTTATTTTAAGTATCCCAAAATGAAAAAGGAGCAATGTGTTTTGGCTGTTTTATTGGTAATAAGGTCATTTTGAAATAAAATCACATCAGATTTATTAAGTGCTGAAGAAGTCATCACTCCATCTTGCCTGAATGTCCAGATTTTTGTTCAGTTTTATGGTCATACTGTACCCTGTAATAACATAACAGGTACCTAGTAGTTAAATAATAACGAGTATTAATTCTCTCTAAATTCTTCCCAAATTTCCAGATTATTGCTCAGTACGTCGCACACACTCTGTAATAATAGAATAGGTACCTGGTAATTCAAGAACAACCAGAATGCAGCAGAGATCATATAATGTGCTGTAGGTAGTTTGCTTGTTGAAGTTACAGTGAGCTGTCTAGACTCACTCATTCATTTGGAATTGATCCTGTCTTTAATTGAGTGAATGTTCAGTCACCTGTTGATGTTGTGTGATTAGTGAATGAGTGTGCAGGAGGTGTGGCTGCTTGCTTATGAAAATTTCTTCAGTTGATTTTTAAGCTGAGTCGTATATTGAGTAATAAGCTTAAAGTAACTAGAATAACAAGTGTTGACATGTCAGCTTTGTAGATTATGTTTTGTATGTCCTGCATATAAATAAGAGTGTGTAAGTCATGTATTTGATACATGCATTAATAATTTCTGATGTGAACCTACACTTTTAGATCTGTGAATGTTTTTAGTGTTCATTCTCTCTAGTATTCAGCACTGATCTGTTCCTGCATCACATTATAAGCTTTGTGGTACTTTATATATTTCTGTATACTCAGAAAATACACAGGAAACACGTGTAAATCATGTGATGTGTTGTCTGTTTTTGATGAGAACATAAATCTCTTGTCACAATAGAACAATACTATAAATTTGAATTTCACTTTGTGGGTAAAATGACACATTCAGAACCACTCCATGGCTAAAATGAGCTCTTCTTTGTTTAGAAACAATATGTATATGCTAAATGTCTTTAAAGAAGCATCCTTTTCACAACTCAGGGGTTTTTCTTTTTGAAAGCAAATTGTTTTATTGCCATATAAAATTGCCCCCCACCCCTCTGATTTCATTGGGTGGGGGGCAATGATATAGTATGATGCAGTTTGTTGTAAGATTCCATGTTGATTTTCCTCCTGTCCTCTGCATTTTTTGAGTCACCAGCCACCAGTGATAAATATATATTGGTACCTACTGTACTGGTACATCGTTAGTACAAAAGATTACACCTAGCTACAGAGTAATTACACTGTACGTTGCAGGCTGTAATCTAAAGCATTTCCCTCTTTCTTTTCAGACTCAGCAGTTTGTATTCTGGACAGATGACAGGATTGTTTAAACTGATTCACACTAACAAACCTGTCCACCTGTCTGTCCATACCTGAGAGTGTCCAGTCTCCAGTGTGGATCCTCCAGTCCAGCAGACAGCAGCTTCTCTCCTGAAGCTCCTGGATGATTGTACCTCAAGTCAAGCTCTGTCAGATGGGAGGGGTTGGAGCTCAGAGCTGAGGCCAGAGAAGCACAGCCTTCCTCTGTGATCAGACATCCTGACAGACTGCAGACACAAAATGACACACGTCACATGATCTGAGATCATGTGTTTATTAGTCATCACCAATGTGTTTCTGTGATCTTTAGAGTTAAAGATCAGTTAGGACTGAATGTGGAAAAACAGTAAGGAAACATTTCTGACTCTATTCAGTTTCAGGAATCATCCAGAGTTTGAAGTTTGTTTGAAACAAAGCATGAATTAATTGGTGGTTAACCACAGCTAGAATGCACTATTATATCACCATGGTCAGTAAAAATCACTATCATTCCATCACAGATAATGTTCTGAAATTAAAAGAAACTATAACTATTAAAAGTCTGCTCACTGAATAACTGTCTCTATGTGTTTTACTTTAGGCCAGTTACACAGTTCTTCATTCAGTTTTTGGATCTTAAAACTCCTCTCTGGTATTTCAGGTTCCAACAGCAGAGACAGAATAAAACTAATAAAAATATACAAAAAGAAAATTATTCACAAACTATAAACACATAACTGGTCTGAAAATAACTTGAATAGAGAAAAGTCCAGGTGTTTATCTCCTCATATAAATTACAGTTTAAATGGTGATCAGTTCAACAGATTGATGAATCCTGACCTGAGAGTTTCCAGAGTACAGTGTGGACTCTCCAATCCAGCAGACAGTAGCTTCACTCCTGAATCCTGAAAGTTGTTGTTACTCAAGTCAAGCTCTCTCAGACTACAGGACTGGGAGCTCAGAACTGAGGACAGAGCTGCACAGCCTCTCTCTGAAAGGTTACAGCCGCTCAGTCTGAAGAGACAACAATAAACAATTGGAAAAAATATTTAATGAAACATTTATATTTCTCTTCCCTTTGAATATCTTTTCAATAAATGAATCAATAAATAACTGTCTGTGTACTTACTGAGCTTTGTTGGAGGCTTTCACCACTGGCAGCAGCCTCAGAAGAGCATCCTCTGAAGCAGTGTATTTCTTCAGGTCAAACACATCCAGATCTTTTTCTGATGACAGTAAGATGAAGGCCAGAGCTGACCAATGAGCAGGAGACAGTTTATCTGTGGAGAGACTTCCTGAACTCAGATACTGTTGGATCTCCTCCACTAGAGAACGATCATTTAGTTCATTCAGACAGTGGAAAAGATTGATGCTTCTCTCTGCAGACAGATCCTCACTGATCTTCTTCTTGATGTACTCTACTGTTTCCTGATTGGTCTGTGAGTTACTTCCTGTCTGTGTCAGCAGACCTCGTAGGAGAGTCTGATTGTTCTGCAATGAAAGACCCAGGAGGAAGCGGAGGAACAAGTCCAGGTGTCCATTTGGACTCTGCAAGGCCTCGTCAACAGCACTCTGGTAGAAGTGTGTCTCTGCAGATTTGTCTTTTCTTGTTTCAGACTTCTGGGATGTTGTTTGTTTTTTTAACAGCAGATTGACTCCAGACTTGATGAATGTCAGATGGACATGAAGAGCAGCCAGAAACTCCTGAACACTCAGATGGATGAAGCAGAACACTTTGTCCTGGTACAGCCCTCTCTCCTCTTTAAAGATCTGTGTGAACATTCCTGAGTACACTGAGGCTACTTTGATATCGATGCCACACTCTGTCAGGTCTGATTCATAGAAGATCAGGTTGCCTTTCTGCAGCTGCTCAAAAGCCAGTTTTCCCAGAGACTCAATCATCTCCCTGCTCTTTGGACTCCACTGTGGATCTGTCTCACGTCCTCCATCGTACTTGACCTTCTTCAGTTTGGACTGAACCACCAGGAAGTGGATGTACATCTCAGTCAGGCTCTTTGGCAGCTCTCCTCCCCCTCTGCTTTTCAACACATCCTCCAGAACTGTAGCAGTGATCCAGCAGAAGACTGGGATGTGGCACATGATGTGGAGGCTTTGTGATCTCTTGATGTAGGAGACAATGCTGCTGGCCCTATCCTCATCTCTGAATTTCTTCCTGAGGTACTCCTCCTTCTGTGGGTCAGTGAACCCTCTGACCTCTGTCACCATGCCAACACACTCAGGAGGGATCTGATTGGCTGCTGCAGGTCGTGTGGTTATCCAGAGGCGAGCAGAGGGAAGCAGTTTCCCCCTGATGAGGTTTGTCAGCAGCACATCCACTGAGGTGGACTCTGTAACATCAGTCAGGATCTCATTGTTGTGGAAGTCCAGAGGAAGTCGACACTCATCCAGACCATCAAAGATGAACACAACCTGGAACTCTTCAAACCTGCAGATTCCTGCTTCTTTGATTTCAGTAAAGAAGTGATGAACAAGTTCCACCAAGCTGTACTTTTTCTCTTTCAGCACATTCAGCTCTCTGAAAGTGAATGGAAATGTGAAGTGTATGTCCTGGTTGGCTTTGTCTTCAGCCCAGTCCAGAGTGAACTTCTGTGTTAAGACTGTTTTCCCAATGCCAGCCACTCCCTTTGTCATCACTGTTCTGATTGGTTCATCTCTCCCAGGTAAGGCTTTAAAGATGTCTTCTTGTCTGATTGTTGTTTCTGGTCTGTCTGGTTTCCTGGATGTTGTTTCAATCTGTATGACCTCATGTTCATCATTGACATCTGCAGTGCCTCCCTCTGTGATGTAGAGCTCTGTGTAAATCTGATTCAGAAGGGTTGGGTTTCCTGATTTAGCAATCCCCTCAAACACACACTGGAACTTCTTCTTCAAGTTAGACTTGAGTTTATGATTAAACATGGCAGGAGATTCTGTACGAACAAACAGAAAACAGAATCAATGAATAAATTAGTATTAGTAAATATTTCAAAAGACTATAAAAATATTTTCCTCCATCATTAATGTCTCATTCATCCAGAATGTTAAATCTTTATAGAAATCCTCTTACCGTTCTGCAGACGGTCAGCCAGCTCCTCCTGCTTCATTCCCCTCAGGAAGTGCAGTGTGATCTTCTGAAATGCCTCTCTGCTGCTCCTCCTCTGCTCTTCCTCCTCACCATCCAACACCTCCTCACCCTCCCTCTGACTCTCTAAGCATTCTGGGTAATCTGAGCTCAGAACCCTCTGCATCTTCTTCAGCTCGTTCTTCACAAAAGTGACGATGTTCTCCTCCAGCAGCTGGAACAGAATACTATATGAATGACACAATCAAACTGAAATCATAAAGCAAACATCAGATCCATGTAGGACAGACTGACAATCCACTGGTCTACAAAGTGCAGCATGGAGATGGTTGTGAACAGAATAGATGTAAAAGTAGTTGTTGTACATGTACAGACCATAAATATGGAGTCCATGTGTGTTTGATGCTGCTGGGCAGACTGACCACTGGGAACCTCTGAGCTCTCCTGGTCCACTCTGTGGAGGAATCATGAAGAATGAGCTCACATTATGTCTGTCCACACAGAGACAAACACAAGCTAAAGGTCCATCAAGTGATATTTGGATGTGAACAGAGAATCAGATGACTCCCTGTAGTGGTAAAGCTTTACTAGTCCTGCTGATCCCACTGAGAATCAACAGCTCAGTCTTTTTGTAGCTTTCAGCTCAGTGTTTTGCTTCATCAGTCAGTTTGGTTTAGTCCCAACAGCTCTGAACAACCCTCCATACAGCTCTCCCTCCCTCACTGTACACTGCTGAAGTGCCCTGGAGCAATGCAGTTACAACCTCCAGCTTCTCCAGTGGAAGTGTTCAGTGTCTGCTTGTATCAGACGGGTTGAACTGGGCAGCTCCCAGTATGAAAATTTTCAATCTTTATTCATTTATATAGCGCCATATCACAACAGAAGTCATCTCAAGGCACTTTTCACATAGAGCAGGTCAAGACCGTACTCTTTAATTTACAGAGACCCAACAATTCCCCCATGAGCAAGCACTTGGCGACAGCGGTAAGGAAAAACTCCCCTTTAACGGGTAGAAACCTCAAGCAGACCCCGGTTCTTGGTGGGCGGCCATCTGCTTTGACCGGTTGGGTTGAGAGAGAGAAAGAGAGAGGGAAAGGGGGAGGGGGGACAGAAGAAAAACAATCACAACAACAACAACAACAAGCACAAGCAGCAACAGCCAGGGAAGGATGCCATCAGGACTGTGAAGGACCGCGAAGGTTCAGCCCAGGACTCAGCTTTTTCTGTGAGATGAGAAAGCACAAGAAAAACTCCGGGGAAGAAGCAAAGTTAGTGACATGCATTGATGTTACATGAATGCATACAGATGGAGAGGAGGAGGAGGAGAGAGGAGCTCAGTGCATCATGGGAAGTCCCCCAGCAGTCTAGGCCTATAGCAGCATAACTAAGGGCTGATGCAAGGCGAGCCTGGTCGGCCCTAACTATAAGCTTTATCAAAAAGGAAAGTTTTAAGCCTACTCTTAAACATAGAGAGGGTGTCTGCACCCCGGACTGAATCTGGAAGATGGTTCCATAGAAGAGGAGCCTGATAGCTGAAGGCTCTGCCTCCCATTCTACTTTTAAAGACTGTAGGGACCACCAGTAAGCCTGCATACTGGGAGCGCAGTGTTCTAGTGGGATAATACGGTATTATGAGCTCTTCAAGATATGATGGTGCCTGACCATTAAGGGCTTTGTAAGTTAGGAGAAGGATTTTAAATTCTATTCTAGATTTTACAGGAAGCCAATGTAGTGAAGCTAAAATGGGAGAAATGTGGTCTCTTTTTCTAGTTTTAGTCAGTACACGTGCAGCTGCATTCTGGACCAGCTGGAGAGTCTTTAGAGACTTGTTAGGGCAGCCTGATAATAAGGAATTACAATAATCCAGCCTAGAAGTAACAAAAGCGTGAACTAGTTTTTCTGCATCTTTTAGGGACAGGATGTGCCTGATTTTTGTGATATTACGTAAGTGAAAAAAGGCAGTCCTTGAAATTTGATTTATGTGGGAGTTAAAGGACATATCCTGATCAAAGATAACTCCCAGATTCCTTACGGTGGTGCTGGAGGCCAGGGTAATGCCATCCAGAGCAGCTTTATCATTAGATAATGTGTTTCTAAGGTGTTTAGGGCCAAGCACAATAACTTCAGTTTTATCTGAATTTAGTAGTAGAAAATTGCAGGTCATCCAGGTCTTTATGTCGTTAAGGCATGTTTGGAGTTTGTTTAACTGATTGGGTTCATCTGGCTTCACTGATAAATATAATTGGGTATCATCTGCGTAACAATGAAAATTTATGGAGTGTTTCCTAATAATATTACCTAAAGGAAGCATATATAAGGTGAATAGTATAGGTCCAAGTACAGAACCTTGTGGAACTCTGTGTCTAACTTTTGCCTTCACGGAGGATTCATCATTAACATGTACAAACTGAAATCGGTCTGATAAATAGGACTTAAACCAGCTTAATGCAGTTCCTTTAATGTCAATTAAATGTTCCAGTCTCTGCAAAAGGATTTGATGGTCAATTGTGTCAAATGCAGCACTAAGATCTAACAGGACAAGTATAGAGACAAATCCTTTGTCTGATGCAGTTAGGAGGTCATTTGTGACTTTCACCAGTGCTGTTTCTGTGCTATGATGCGCTCTAAATCCTGACTGAAAATCCTCAAATAAACTATTGTTATGTAGAAAGTCACATAACTGATTAGAGACTGCTTTCTCAAGGATCTTGGATAGAAATGGAAGGTTAGATATAGGTCTATAATTGGCTAAAACACCTGAATCAAGAGTAGGCTTCTTAAGAAGAGGTTTAATTACAGCTACTTTAAAGGACTGTGGTACATAGCCTGTTACTAAAGACAGATTGATCATATCTAGTAAAGAAGTGCTCACTAAGGGTAGGGCTTCCTTAAGCAGCCTAGTTGGGATGGGATCTAAGAGACAGGTTGATGGTTTAGCTGAACAAATCATTGAAGTTAGTTCAGACAAGTCTACTGGAGAAAAACAGTCCAAATATATGTCAGGATTTATGTCAGGATTTACTGCCGTTACCAAGGTTCCTGTATTTGGGGAGAGAACGGTGCCTGTTGAGGGCAGGAGGTGGTTAATTTTGTCTCTAATAGTTAGAATTTTATCATTAAAGAAGCTCATAAAGTCGTTACTACTGAGAGCTATAGGAATACATGGATCAGTAGAGTTATGACTCTTTGTCAGCCTGGCCAAAGTGCTGAAAAGGAACCTAGGGCAGTTTTTATTCTCTTCTATTAATGCTGAGTAATAGGCGGCTCTGGCATTACAGAGGGCCTTCCTATATGTTTTAAGACTATCTTGCCAGACTAAGCGAGAATCTTCTACTTTGGTGGAACGCCAAATCCTTTCCAATTTTCGCGATTTAATTTGCGGGTTTGGGAGTTGTACCATGGAGCTAACCTCTTACGTTTTATTATCTTCTTTTTTAAGGGGGCAATGGAGTCGAGTGTTTGTCTTAGTGAGCCTGCAGCACTATCAATAAGATTATCAATTTGGGAGGGACTAAAGTTAACATAAGAGTCCTCTGTAGTATTGAGACATGGCAGTGAATTCAGTATTGACGGAATTGCTTCCTTAAATTTATCTACAACACTATCAGAGAGACATCTAGTGAGGACATTTTTATCTAATGGTGTATAATCCAGTAATAGGAAAAGTTATTAAAAAATGATCTGATAAAATAGGATTTTGTGGAAAAATTATTAAATGTTCAATTTCAATCCCATAAGTCAGAACAAGGTCTAGGGTGTGGTTAAGACGGTGAGTGGGATTATTTACACACTGAGAGAAGCCAATTGAGTCTAATAATGAGAGAAATGCAGTGCTGAGACTGTCATTATCAATGTCCACATGAATATTAAAATCACCTACTATAATTACTTTATCTGTACTAAGGACTAAATACGACAAAAACTCTGAGAATTCAGATAGGAATTCAGAGTACGGGCCAGGAGGACGATACACTATAACAAATAGAACTGGCTGTAAAGTTTTCCAGGTTGGCTGAGAGAGACTAAGAACAAGGCTTTCGAATGAATTATAATTAAATTTAGGTCTAGGGTTAATGATTAGGCTTGAGTTGAAAATGGCTGCAACTCCTCCTCCTCGGCCAGTGTCTCGAGGAATATGAGTATTAATATGACTGGGGGGAGTGGATTCATTAAGGCTGACATATTCTTCATGACACAGCCAGGTTTCAGTGAGACAAAATAAATCAATACGATGATCTGAAATTAAATCGTTTACTAAAACTGCTTTAGATGAAAGAGATCTAATGTTCAAGAGTCCACATTTAATTATCTTATTTTGTTGTACTATTGCAGTAGTGGTTTTAATTTTTACTAGATTTTCATGAATGACTCTTCTTTTATTTACTTTGGATTTAATTGATTTATGTGGTCGGGGGACAGACACAGTCTCTATGTGGTTTTGGGTGGGTAACTGCTCTAATGGAAGCGCAGAGAAGCGTGTAGGACTGCAGCTCTGCCTCCTGGTCTCAACTCTGGGTTGTCATGGCATTCAAGTGTGTGTAAATGAGAAAGTAGGCAGGTGTCATGTCTGAGGTTTTTGAATGTCTTGTGTTTGAGCAGGTTGAGGAGTATTTAGTCAGACACAATTTGTTGTATGAGCTTCAGTCTGGTTTTACAGCAGCAGACTCTACTGACACCTGTCTTATTCATTGGTTTGATTTTATTAGTCAAAACCTTGATGAAGGAAATTATGCTGACTTGCAGAAAGCTGTTGACACAGTGAATCATTCTATACTGTTGTCAAAGTTACAGTGCATGGCATTTGGACATACTGCTGTTGGTAAAATGGTTTACTTCTTACATTACAGGAAGAACTCAAGTCTGTGATATTGAAGTGGTTCTATCAGAACCTCAGGATATTACATGTGTGGTGCTGCATGGTTCTATTTTAGGGCCTCTTTTATTTCTTATGTATATAAATGATACGACAGCTGCTGTGACATGCAAGCTGCTGTTGTATGCTGATGATTCTGCATTACTGGTATCTGGGAATGATGTCAGTGAAATTCACAACTCTTAGTAATGAATCAGAAAGTGTGAGAGAGTGGCTGATAGATAACAAGCTTTCAATACATTTGGGGAAAACAGAGTCAATCCTGTTTGGAACAAAAACGTCAAGAACAAATCCATTGAAAATCTTTTGTAATGGAATAGAAAATTTATTATATTTTGTATCATACTTACGAATAATATTGGACCAGTATCTGTCCTGTGATTCTGTTGTTGCTAAAATATTATCGAAGAGTGGCAGCAAACTTCAGTTCCTGTTTCACAGACTAAGACTCTTTTTGACTTTTCTGTTAAGAAACTTGTCATGTTCTCATTGGCACAGCATCAGTTTGATTCTGCCTGTTCTGATTGGTTCAGTGGTTTGACATCTACATTTAGGAACAAACTGCAGGTGATGCAAAATAATATTATTCAGTATTTATTAAATGTATCCTCTTTAACTCATGTTGGTGATGAATTCAGAAGTGTATGACTGCTGCCAGTACAGCTCAGAGTAGAACAACAGAAGCTGCATCATATGTTCAACATTATCAATGGGTTTGCTCCTCAATACTTCACAGATAACAATGGAACATAGTCAGCATGGCTATAACACCAGGGCCAGTGTGTGTTCATATAAAGTCCCTCCAGTGAATAATGTAGCCAGAAGTTCCTTTTTTTAAGCTGCTGCCGTGTTGTGGAACAGCCTCCTGTTACACATCCAGCTGTTAAAAATGAGAGGAGCTTATAGAAGTCAGGTCAGGACTTATTTATGGAACATGGTCACAGGTTTATACTGAAATCTGCAATTCCATTTTTACTTCAGCCATCAAATTGTCTTTGTTGTACTTTGTGTTTTGATGTGAGAGTTTATTGTTTTATTTAATTTGTGGTGATTTAGTTTTATGTAGTTTGTCTTTTGTTTTGTCTTTTAACATCTTGGGACCATGTTGGAAATAAATGTTTTCACTCTAACATGTTTTTTATGTCTGTAATGTATAAATGAATCATATCATGTCACTTATCATATGAACAACCGAGTGCAACACCATGAATGTCTTCCAGGAGGCATTCTGAACATGTGATCTGTTATCTCCATATTTAAATGATAATCACATCTCCTCCCTCTCTATGACGGCCGGCTTTTCACTGATGTGGTCGGACAACACGTCATACAAACCAGTTCTTTTCTAGCATAACCCAACGTTTACTGTCAGTTACAGCTTACATCTGATCAGCAGATGGGCGTCCTCCTTTAAATTTAATTAAACCGCCCTTCGAATGGTCGCTCTTAAAGGACAGACAGCTGGGTTCAGGTCCAGGAGAGTCTGGTCTCTGCTTCTGGATCCTGAAACAACAACAGTTCTGATAAATATGCATGTTGGATAGAAATGAAAAGTAAGTTCAGTCTTTGCAGCTTTACATTCTGACCTTCCATGAGCAGGTTGTCCAGATTTAAAATGTGTATCTTTATCCATGGACCGGTCACTCTTCATGGACACACAGCTGGGTTCAGGTCCAGGAGAGTCTGGTCTCTGCTGCTGGATCCTGAAACAACAACAGTTCTGATAAATATGCATGTTGGATAGAAATGAAAAGTAAGTTCAGTCTTTGCAGCTTTACATTCTGACCTTCCATGAGCAGGTTGTCCAGATTTAAAATGTGTATCTTTATCCATGGACCGGTCACTCTTCATGGACACACAGCTGGGTTCAGGTCCAGGTCCAGGTCCAGGTCCAGGTCCAGGTCCAGGTCCAGAAGAGTCTGGTCTGTGCTGCTTCTTTGTTCTTCAACACAACACACACAGAGCTTTGAGTGTGAATAATGATGGTGGAGTGATGTGAGTGGAGAACAGTGATGGACAGTTAGAGATCTTCATCTCACCTCTGAGCTTCGGGCTGGCTGTCATGTTCCCTTCGCCTCCGCCTCCACCTCCGCCTTTTAGAAGGAAGGACTCTCTCCTCTCTGTCCTCATGTGTATCTTTATCCATGGACCGGTCACTCTTCATGGACACACAGCTGGGTTCAGGTCCAGGAGAGTCTGGTCTCTGCTGCTGGATCCTGAAACAACAACAGTTCTGATAAATGTGCATGTTGGATAGAAATGAAAAGTAAGTTCAGTCTTTGCAGCTTTACATTCTGACCTTCCATGAGCAGGTTGTCCAGATTTAAAATGTGTATCTTTATCCATGGACCGGTCACTCTTCATGGACACACAGCTGGGTTCAGGTCCAGGTCCAGGTCCAGGTCCAGGTCCAGCAGAGTCTGGTCTGTGCTGCTTCTTTGTTCTTCAACACAACACACACAGAGCTTTGAGTGTGAATAATGATGGTGGAGTGATGTGAGTGGAGAACAGTGATGGACAGTTAGAGATCTTCATCTCACCTCTGAGCTTCGGGCTGGCTGTCATGTTCCCTTCGCCTCCGCCTCCACCTCCGCCTTTTAGAAGGAAGGACTCTCTCCTCTCTGTCCTCATGTGTATCTTTATCCATGGACCGGTCACTCTTCATGGACACACAGCTGGGTTCAGGTCCAGGAGAATCTGGTCTCTGCTGCTGGATCCTGAAACAACAACAGTTCTGATAAATATGCATGTTGGATAGAAATGAAAAGTAAGTTCAGTCTTTGCAGCTTTACATTCTGACCTTCCATGAGCAGGTTGTCCAGATTTAAAATGTGTATCTTTATCCATGGACCGGTCACTCTTCATGGACACACAGCTGGGTCCAGGTCCAGGTCCAGGTCCAGGTCCAGGTCCAGGTCCAGGTCCAGGTCCAGGTCCAGGTCCAGGTCCAGCAGAGTCTGGTCTGTGCTGCTTCTTTGTTCTTCAACACAACACACACAGAGCTTTGAGTGTGAATAATGATGGTGGAGTGATGTGAGTGGAGAACAGTGATGGACAGTTAGAGATCTTCATCTCACCTCTGAGCTTCGGGCTGGCTGTCATGTTCCCTTCGCCTCCGCCTCCACCTCCGCCTTTTAGAAGGAAGGACTCTCTCCTCTCTGTCCTCATGTGTATCTTTATCCATGGACCGGTCACTCTTCATGGACACACAGCTGGGTTCAGGTCCAGGAGAATCTGGTCTCTGCTGCTGGATCCTGAAACAACAACAGTTCTGATAAATATGCATGTTGGATAGAAATGAAAAGTAAGTTCAGTCTTTGCAGCTTTACATTCTGACCTTCCATGAGCAGGTTGTCCAGATTTAAAATGTGTATCTTTATCCATGGACCGGTCACTCTTCATGGACACACAGCTGGGTCCAGGTCCAGGTCCAGGTCCAGGTCCAGGTCCAGGTCCAGGTCCAGGTCCAGGTCCAGCAGAGTCTGGTCTGTGCTGCTTCTTTGTTCTTCAACACAACACACACAGAGCTTTGAGTGTGAATAATGATGGTGGAGTGATGTGAGTGGAGAACAGTGATGGACAGTTAGAGATCTTCATCTCACCTCTGAGCTTCGGGCTGGCTGTCATGTTCCCTTCGCCTCCGCCTCCGCCTTTTAGAAGGAAGGACTCTCTCCTCTCTGTCCTCACACTGATCCATAGTAGAGAAACACCTTCACACAAGCACAACAACATGCTCATTCATTACAACAAGCTGCACATCAATAGCGTAATTTTTGATTTTGAAAGGAAGACATTATATTTCATTTCCACTGATTTTTAATGTTTAATGTTTTACTTTCAGAAGCTTCCAGTTCTCGGTTGGCTTTTCATTTACCACTATAGAGCACATTTATTGGAGATGAGCTGCTGGTGGAGTCAGCTGTGTGGCAGAAAAAATAAAAATACTCACCAGGTGAATTCAGATCCACATCCAGTCACAGAGTCTTTGTAGCTTCACCTGCAGAGGAAACACAGAGAGAGAAACTGCTGCTGATTCTCCTTCATCAGTCCTTCATCATCAGTCTGAGGATTCTGGTTTTCTATGGAGTCATTTGTTCTTCTTGCTGTTTTAATTAGAGATTGTACTGAATGACACTTTATTGATTAATAACAGTTAAGCAGCATATCACACTCAGAGGCCTGACATGTATTTCAACTGATGATTTAGTGAATAAACATAAAGATACTGATGTAACAATTTTCACAAATATCAGTGGAGACAAAACTTGTGAAGTTTGTCAGACACTAAACGTGTTCTCTCGCTTTTATCCCCGAGGAGATTAGAAGGAGCCACAAGATCACATGAATGTTTGTATTTCAGAGCATCAATGCATCATATTTTTATTTACATTCATCTTTATTTATGGTTCTGTTATAGTTGCTACAGCTGTGTTATATTCTATTTGATCTTGTGGGAATGTTGTCTGTCAATCAGTGTTAGATTATAAGGATCAAAGTACAGACGTTTCCATGATTTATGGTCGAATTAATGGAGCATCATCATCATCATCATCATCATCATCATCTACAGTAAAGATTAAAACAGGCAGAATAAGAGAGAACAATCTGTCTGACTCAACACTAAATGCAGTTCTGTACAGCAGAACAAAGATCTTCCTGTGATGAGGCATCACATTGTAGTTTAAACTCTGTCATTATTCCACAAACAGAGTTTACTGTGTTTTGATGACAGTGATTCACTTTGTAGTTTATATAATGTGACATTGATTTTATATTGATATAGTATAAAGATACTGAATGAAGGTTTGGCAGCAACATAAGCTTTAGTTTCTATTGCTGCAGCTCTTCGCTTGGTTAAAATACTGAATATCATCAATGAAAAGATGTTTTCAACAGTTTGTCTGTGATATAGTTTAGAAAGATTTCGGAATATATTATTTTATGACTTTTTATTACCTGTTAATCACTAACCATACCACTTGTGAAACAAAGTCTCCCTCACTATCAGCATGATACTGGTTATTAAACCATGCACCAGTTTAAAGGTGACTGAATGGGGCGACCCTTCATACCGACACTAAACTTCTCTGACAATGAATAAAATGTTTTACACAAACAAACTCAAGACTGTTTGAAACTGTTTGAGTTCATTTTATGTCAAACTGTCAGAACATAATCACATGACTGTGTTTAAGTGCAGTTAGTGACGTGTTGAAAGCTGATAAAATGTGTATCTATCAGGTTGGTGAGCTGTTGTTGACTTGCTAGCTAGTGACAGTATTCCTAATATAACTGCAGCACATTTTACTGTTTGATGAACAATAAATTCACTGCAGAACATCTATTAAAACATGGTTTACTTTTACTGGTCAACATTAAACACAACTAAACAGCATATTATTAATAATCTATTTCATTCATTTATGAAAAGCAGCAGCATCATACATTGAGCCTTTAACACTCAGTGTCAGCTGTGTATTTATTTGAGTCTCATTTATTATTATTGATGCACATATTACATGTTACATGCAGGTAATTTTTCAGAGTAACAACAGACAGTGAAAGATCGACTGTTGGAATTAGTGTTAAAATAGTGCAGACGTGGAACAGTGTGTGGCACAAGGGTAACATTCATTAAGACCTGCATTATTGTCTCTGATGCTGTGAAATACACCCAGTGATGGAGGAAACTCAACTGCAGTCAAATACAACAGTTGTTGAAACAAGTAGAGTGAAGGTCATTTGTGAGGTTTGTGATGTCACTATTCTTCAGCCAGCACATGGTCTCAGTTGGGTGTTGTGTGTTAGCAGCGACCCACGCTGACACAGTTCTATAGCAGCTAGTTTAACTGACATGCTAACATCCAGCATTTCATTCAAACTGAGCAGAGCAAACACTGACAGGCATCTTTTATTCTCCCTCTAAATGTTCTTGTTGCTGCATCATCTGTAGATTCTCTTTCCATCATAGATGCTTTCCAAGCTAGCAGCATACGAGCTGTCTGAGGCTAATGAGCTGCTAATAAAACCCTCTGAGTCAGTTTTTACTGATGGGTTAACTGTTATGTGTTTTGCTCTTTTTACTTTTAATCTTGTATCTGTCTACTATATTAACTACTGACAAACACCTTTGTTCTCACTCTTGCTTATTGTATCTCATATTTTTCTGATTTATAATATTATTGGATTTGTTCGATACTGTTTTCACATTTTTCCTCCATTAAAGCTCCAAAGGCAAACTGCTTTCTTCAACCTTTACTGGAAGTGTGTTGTGTAACTAAACACTTAGTGAGGACAATAGTCCAAGTGCTGCTGGCCTGTTTAACAATTGTACTGGATTATCTTATATTGTCCAGGTGTCTGTAATAAGTTTCTCTCCTCTATATATGAAAATGACGTCGACTAAATATTGGAAACATCTTTCAAAATAATTAAGTTCAAAACAACAACCACAGAACCACTGAACCTCAACAAAACTTAACACTTATTGCATCACTGTTGTATTTCATTGTATTATTCAGGTGTTTCTATTTTTCTGGTCATTTACTGTGTCAACAGGCTGAATTTTCGCTAACGAAGCTTTTCCAGAGTTTCCTCAATGAAAAAATCATTTTCATCAAGCTGATGAGTGAAGGTGAAATTAATCAGCAGCTTCAACCAGGAAACCAAACGTAGGAAGAACAAACATGTAACTCACAGCAGGAGGATTTCAAATGTCAGTTGATTCACAAACAGTCTCAACTCTGAATTCATCTTTAACCAGAAGTGACTTTAAAGAAATATGATCCCAGCACAGCGCTGACCTTTGGAATAAAGAACCTGGAACAGCTAAAGTCAAACATTGACAGACAGTATAAATCCTCATCACATAGATTTAGTCTTCTAGCCAAACTCAGGGCAGAACAGTCTGCAGAGCCTCGCTGAGCTTCTTGCTGTGAGTGAACTGTAATAACTGAAGGAGACTCAGATGAGCCTTTCGCTGGTTGCAGTCAGAGGACAGTTTAGAGAGACGTTGGTGAGAACATCAACCTGAGACTGTAAAGGTGGGGGGGCTTTGATGGTGCTGGACTCATCCTGAGCACGGCCGCTTTGCTCCCAATGATTTCACTGTATAAACTTGGAATCTGTGTGTAACAGGTCACCTGTTTTCTGCACAGAAAAGCCTTTAAGTTAATAATTCTATCGTAAGATCTCAACACACATCAGAAGGTTTAAATAGTTGATGAAGTTACCGCTGTCTCCCAGTCTGGAGACACAGGTATGGATGCTGCTGCTGTGTGACAGCCACAGCTGTTCATTAAAGTCAGAGGAAAGGAGCTACATCACACATCTATCAGCATCACACAGAGTCTGAAAGCTCCGGACAGATTTAACCCCTTCCTCCACCACTGCCACACACTCTGTATGTTGTAGATTAAGATATTTTTACCTGTGTTTCTTCTTCTTGTAAACAACAAATAAAGTTATTTGAACTTGAAGCTGTCACTAATACAGACAGAGTAGGTTGTTGTTTTTCTCCACAAAGAAGACAAATGTTGGAAGTTATTGATCTGTGAACACTGACTCAGTACTGTCAGCTGTTATTGGACACTTTGAACAGTGACGCTAAAATGCAGGAAAACTTCCACCGTGTTGATTTGTGTTGACTGTTAGTAGAGTTCTGAACTACAGATTTCTGCTGTTTCTACTGGAACTAAACTAACAAGATGAACAAAGAGTCATTCAAGAGTCAAACAGTGAAAACTGTCACAATACAAACAGAATAAAGTTACAATAAATACCTTTAGATGGAGAAAAGAAGCTGCGACATGACAAGAACAGAAAGAGGAAGTAAACTTCAACAGGAAATAACCACAGAGAGAGGATGAAAACTCCCAAAGGAAAAACAAAAGGAAATACCAGAGAGAGAGAGAGAGAGAGAGAGAGAGAGAGAGAGAGAGAGAGAGAGGATGTGGCGTCTCTGGTGGTACAAACACAAACTGCAGGATGTCAGTTTCACCAACAGATCAAAAGCTGTTTTTTTAAGTTTTTACATCATTAAATATCAACAGTTATAGATAATTTAGTGCTGATGTTTTTAAATGTTACATCATGCGAGTTCTGAGTAGTTTGCTGTTATTTCCTTATTTTAAAACATTTGAACTCATTTACAGTTTATTAAAATTACTTTTTCTGTGAAAGTGAGCAAACATCAATTTTATTCAGAAAGTGTCTGAACAGAAGAAGAAAATGTGTGAAAGTCAGGTTGGTCCTCACTAAACTTAAAACTCATCTTTGTGCCTTAACCTTCAATTAGTTGCCTTTAATTGAGTCCCTCATGAGCTTGTACTGTGCGGCAGGTCGGTTTCTGTCTCAGTGAATTTACTAAGTGTCATCCTGCTGATCAGATTATTGATTATTGTAACTGTCCTGATAATCATTGCATCTCTCTAAGCTTCTGTTTGTTCCACAAACTCATGAACGTCCAAGCTGTGAGCTCCTCTCTCTTCTCTCCTCCTGTCCTCTCACCACGTCTCTGAACCATCTCTTGCTGGACCAGAACCCATCCTGGACCTGCTCTGCTTCCCTGCTGTCGCTGCCATTTCTTGAGGTTTTGGATCTGGTTCTCCATCCTGCAGGAGTTCAGCCTCACCGCGTGTCTCTCTCTCTGAATGATGTTTTTATCCCTCTCTCTCCTGTGTGAATAATGTCTTTTCTTGTCTCTTTGTCTCTTCTCTCGTGTATGTGATGGTGTGATGTGAGTCTCCTCTGTGCGCATGTGTAGTCTGTCCTCCTGCCAGGTCTCCATGGTGATGACGGTCGCGTGGTTCAGGTCCTATTCTGCTCTGGTGGCACCTGGAAGCTGCTCTTCATCCTCTTCGTATATCACATTCTTCATATATATTATAAATCCAATATAATTTTGTTATCCTGTTCCATTCTGTATTCTGTAATTTGTATTTCTGGTTCTGTTCTGTTCACACAACATCTAATGTATGTCTGTCCATCCTGTTGCTCTTCCTGAAGTTTCTTCCAGTTTTCCCCATTAAATGTTTTTAGGGAGTTTTTCCTTATTCGAGGGTCTAAGGACAGGATGTTGTGTTGCTGTACAGACTGTAAAGCCTCCTGAGGCTAATTTGTGATATAAATAAAACTGATTTGACTCACAAAGAGACAAACAAGAGAAAAGCAGATTATGAAAGCAAAATATATTTTAATATCATCCTTCATGTACATGAAAGTTTCCAGAACAATCAGGAGAGAAACAGCTTTATAGAATAATGTACAACATATAAATACTGAATATACACACACCATCATCAAACCAGTCTGTCCACTGTTAGATTCATACTGGGACCAGTTAGACTGTGTTATGGGAGGACTGGTGGACACACCTTCTACTTTTCCTCCACATGTCAGAGAGAAGCACTCAACTGTTTCATGATTCACTACATTTTATTTCTCAGAGCTTCAATATGTTGTTGAATGCAGGACTTTTACTTGTAAAGGATTATTTGATGGTAGTTTTACTACTTTTACTAAAGTAAAGGATGCGTTTTATTTCTTCCACCTCTGAACATATAAACTGTGTGAAACTGAAGTGTTGGAGGAACAGAAACATGAGCGTCTGCTGCCACCTGCTGTTCACTCACAGCATCACATCCTGTCAGAGGAGGAGCTGTTTGCTTCACTCACACTTTAAAACATGAAAACAGGAACATTTAGGCTTTAAAAAGAAATGAAGATGTTTGAAATAATCAGATCCAGTGGTGTCACTGAGCCTCAGCAGCTCTCTGTGGATCAATAAACTCCACCAGTGTTCAAATACAGAGACAGTGTTGCTGTGAAGAGAATCACTTATTAAACATATTTATATTTAAAACACAATGACAACAAAGTCTTTTAATTCACCATCAGAAATCAAACTGTCTCTTTACAGCGTGTCACCATTAAAACCATTAAAACCAGTTTGTTCTTCCACTCTCACATCAGCAGTTTGACTGAACCACATCATCTATCTTATGTGATGCACATTTACAAAGTTTACACAGTATATCAGATATGTTGTAAAGTTCCTTTGATGTATTTTTAGACTTTGATTATGTATCTCACAGTGCGTCTGTAGAACATGAATCCAATCGATCAATCTGATCAATAAACACCATCAGAACTCATCATTTTTGAGTCACTCTGACAAAAACCCAAAAAAAGTTTTACAGTCGATGTAAAAAATCAAAACGGACTTTAACTGAGGTCAGTTGTGTCGTCACAGACTGTCTGAACTTTAAAGATCCTCCGCACATGTTTTAAGAATATAAAAATACTCTGCTTGGAATAATAATGTGTGTCTGATGTCGGTTTTCCATGAAAAAAGATTAGTTTATTAGTTAAAAATTCTTCAAATGACATCTCATCCTTCATTAAACATCCAGAATGTGTAAATATTTAAATATGTTTAGTTTGCAGAGTTGAACTGCTTCACTGTAAAGTCCATTCTCAGTGTTTGTGCTCCGGAGGCTTCAAGTTTCCACATCACACTTGTGTAAGTCGCATACTGGACCACGATTGGCTCCAAACTGGTTGTGACGTGACTATATTTCGTACATTTTATTAAACATGAAGGACTAAATGTTTCTAAATGTCCTCCACACTGCCAGGAATTAATCCTGGTGGAGAAATACAAAATCCATTTATAAGATATTTAAATAGTAAATTAATAGAATTAAATAGAAACATAGTAGATAGTAAAAAGTATTTGCAGATAGACTTTATTAACATCTTGGATCATAAAGCTGATGATGAGGATTTGTGTTTATCTATAGAAAAAATAGAGGAAATACAAAAGTGACTTGCAATTATACAAAATAATACAAAATAACAATAACGGCTATGATGATAATAATAATACCAAAGTGGAATCAATTTATAGTGAATATTTAAATGAATATTTACACAGAAAATGAAACCAAAAACATAAAACCTCCTTTCAATACAAACTATTTTCAACAAATTCGGATGAATTAACCAAAGGAATAAACAGTGACACCTGCTGGCTTTAATCACACATGACAGCTGAGTGCTGATGATGCACAACTTATTTAGAAACAGTCAATGAACAACAGCTGTCAGACTGAATGTGAGCTAAACACATTAAACTGACACTTTAAACTGAAACTGTCAAATACCTTCAATCTACTATATGAAATTAGATATGAATTAACATGCACACACACAAAAATAAATGGAGAAAACTAACATCAGCTGCTGATCATCATGAACTTTATTCTCTACACAGGAACTAAATAAACACTCCAGAGAAAAACTAAATACTTCCTGTATGTCAGAAACACACAACAGCTCCTGGACTTCTCATCTCTAATGCTGTGTTCACATCATATGGGATGGATGGTAGAGGCGGGAAAGATTCCCATGTTTACAACTCGCCAGCGTTCATGTCACACAACAAATCAAGACAGCTGCATGATTACAAAGTTGGTGGAATGAGGCTCAAAAATACTGTTATTGACAACAATCCAGCATATCCAGTAAATATCAGAGCTTTCAGCTTTTCCACTTCATAATTACCACTTGAATGTTGACCTGAATTCTATTTACAAGTCAGAATCTCATAATTAGCATCATTCCAATATGATATGAACGCAGCATAAAAGCAGCCACACTCCAGCTGCTGAGCCTCAGCCTTCACCATTAGAGGTGTTCATTTAACCAGCCAATAGGAGGCCTGTTGTTCTGACCATCATTTGTCATGTGATCTCTAAATAAGTGAAGGAATCAGGTAACACAGTTACTATGAAACTACTAGAAGAACTACAACTAAACATTGTGAAGATCCCATTCCCATTATCCCATTACAGTTCAAGCCTTTCTAATACACTAACAACAGAAAACAACAACAACTGGACTCAGTTTATCATTTGATTCATTTTACAAACAAACTGTCAATCATGTGGAAACCATGTTTACATTTACAAGCAGTGAGAGATCATGTTGGTACTAAATACCATCAGCTGTGTGTTATCCTGTACAGACTGAACTATCTGGTCAGCAGTGAGAAAGTTTCTCTAACAGGAGGAGACTCTTCCTCCTACAGACCACACAGAGACACTGAGGAACCAGGATTAAACCCAAACCCAGCATACAGAGGCTGAGTGAATGTGGTGTTGAAGGTGTGGAGGTGGATCAGTGTGTCAGAGGAGACTCTGTAGAAGGACAGAGTGCCAGCAGGACAGTCCACATACACTGCTACTCTGTTAGAGACAGAAGAGGAGGAAGAGGAGGAGGAGGAGGAAGAGGAGGAGGAGATGGATGTTTGTCTCTTATTGTGACGGACAGAGTAACCATCATCATTGGAGCAGGTCAGACTCCAGGACTGATCATTCCATCCAAACAAAGAGTCATCACTGTCTCCTTTCCTTCTGATTCCTCTGTAACTCACTGATATACGAACTCTTCCTCTCCACTCGACCTCCCAGTAACAGCGACCAGTCAGATCATTTCTACACAGCAGCTGTCCCCAGTAATCAAATCTGTCTGGATGATCAGGATATGACTGATCCTCCTCCACACCTGTCACCGTCCTGTTGTTGTCAGACAGTTTGAGTCTTCTGTTTGCTGTGTTTAGATCCAGTGTGAGTTGACAGAAATCTGATGGAGAGAACGAGACACAATACAGCTGCAGTTATTGATCTATCATCTGTTTGATGATGACATCATCTTCATCCTCAGTAGGATGTGAATGAGTGATGTCACAGTTTGAAGTTTGCTTTGTTTTGATGAATGAAATGAAAAACACACTTACACTTCCTCAGACCTGGTGTCAAGTATCGGACTCCAGCAGGCTGCAGCCTGAAAGGAGGAGGGGGGTCAGAGCAGCACGTTCTCTTTCAGCATACAAACATGATATTACTGCTGCTCCATTATGGCAAAAACCATAATCACGATTATTTAACACGATTACTCATTGACTTTGGAAACATTGTGCATCTATTTAAAAAAAACAACTTGTCTTTTTAACCGTGGATTTCCTTGAACAATAACAGATGCAGACCAGGGTTAGACGCTAGACTTTTCTGACGGCCAACATGTCCGTTAATATTCCAGAATTCCGGCCATATAGAACAACTAGCGGACATATGTTTAAATAGCCATATAATATCCTACATTTAAACAGCAATAAAGCACAAAAACACTAACTATGATCCAACAAATGTATTTTAGTCAGCAGAATGAACTCTTCACACACTTTGTGAACTGAGCATATAAGCAACAATAATAAAATAAAACTAATATCCTTGCTGTTGGTAATTGAATGCAGCCATGCGGGCAGCCTGCAGCTGCAGCTCCACCACCTCCACCTGCCGCCGTCTCCCTGAGCCGCCTCTCACCGGGGCCCTACGGGGAAAATTAAACCTCCTACTGATCAATTACATGTTATTTAACCGTGGAGCTCCGGGCTGATCCGTTTGTTTCACTGTGTCAGTGCTGGATGTAACGTTACCTGAGAGAAAACCGTCAGACTTTTCAGAGTCATAACAGAGTCTTAACAGTGGAGGCAAAACCAAACTTTTAATAATATAAGTTTATATTTAAGTTGTCTTGGCAACATATCTCATAGGTCTCACAATATTATGACATTTAACTGTTAAATTTAGACACATTCATGCTGTGAGGAAGACTCCGCTCTGTCTGTCTCACTGCACTGGATTTATAACACAAGACAAAACCAGAGCATCATTGTGAAGCAGAATGTGGCAGAATAATCGATTTATCTCGATTATCTTGTTTTCATAATCGTTGGAAGACAAAATAAAACTTGATTAATCGAGCAGCCCTACGACATCACTGATCCTGATCACACTGAGGTGCTTTGCTGTTGCTAGGCAACACAACCGTCAATCACTTGAGTGCAGGTGAGCTACACATGAACAGCAGCTACATTCAGCCAATCAGAAACAGGCGTCTCAAAGTCAAATCATGTTGACAATGACACTTTTTCTGGTAACGCTTTAGATTACAGCCTGAAACGTACAGTGTAATTACTCCGTAGTTATGGTGTAATCTTTTCTACTAACGGTGTACAGAGAGAGAGAGAAGGAGAGAGACATCAACCACTCAGGTCTTTACACCAGGACCACCTCAGCTTCAGGACACATGCACTCAGAAAATTAGACCAAACCAAATTATGATGAAAGAAAAATAAAAACACAGAGATTACTGGACAGAACTAACAAAATCCCAGAACAAAATGGAAACATACGCAACCCTGAACAGAGAGACACTGTGACATCCTACCTGACCACAGCGTCTGATAGAAAACTGAGAAGAACACTGACTAAGCACAGACTGACTGAACACAACCTGGCAGTGGAAGAAGACACAGACAGACCTGCTGCCCAGAGAGGAGACGTTGTGTTCTTACTGTGACCAGAGAGCTGCACTTCTTAACTCACTGCAACCAACATCAAAGTATTACAGACCAATATTTTACAGAAATAATACAAATATTCCCAGAGTTCCTCTATGTAAGTGTCTGGGAGAGACTTCCAGTCCTGCTGGGAGAGAGGGAGGACTGCTGTAGACTGGCAGCAAGATCTGTAGCAGCTGCCATGAGCTCCACAGCTCTGTTAGACCCACATGGATAATAATTCATGTTTATTCATTAATAATTCATTTATTGTATGTTTATATCTTATGTTACTCTTACCTACCTTCCATAGCCCCTATTGTTCTCCATGCTCTCTTGTATTGTTATTGTTTATTTATTTATGTGTTTGCTATGATTGTATAGTTTGTGTAAATATGCTTCAGCAACGTTCAGCAGCGTTTTTATATGTAAAAAACTGGAGGGGCACCAACTACTTCAATAGACAGGCTACATACCAGGAAAACTACAGTACTTGACCTTGATACTGATGTGTTTTTAACATGTTCTGGATCCACAAAACACTTTTAACAACAAAGTGGCTTCTAGCAGGTCTGTACACATATACAGAGGAAGAGAGAGAGACAGAGAGAGTGTTTGTCCCTGCAGGAAGTAGAGCTCATGGAACTGAAGGGGCTGCTGCTCTCCAACCAGACATCCACTGAGTCCACACAGCAGCTCAAAGACCAATACAGCCAGATGAGGAATGAGTTGAAGACCTCCCTGCAGGAGCTGAGAGGAGAGGTCCAGGAGCTGCAGCAGGACAGACAGGCTACAGGGAGAAAACTCACTGCTATGAGAGAGGAACTGCTCCTGAGAGAGCAAACCATCCTCAGCCTGAAGGAGCAGCTGCAGAGTCTCAAACCAACGAGAACCCTCCATCACCACCAACAGCTCCCCTCACTCTGAACCACAGCCCTCTACCTCCACCTCCACCCCGACTGACACCAGGTCATCACAATGACCTGCAGTAACGCCCACCCCCACCCTCTCTACCACAGACTCACAAAGGGAGGCCACTACCAGCAGGCCTAGCAAAACATCTGGAGAGGTAAAGATAACCAGTGATGCTGACATTGTGGTCCTAATAGACTCAAATGGGAAACGTGTTAAAGAGGACCAGCTTTTTCCTGCTCACAAAGTTAATAAATTCTGGTACTCCAGGACTGATAACGCCCTCCAGCTGCTCACTGAGTCCACCTTGGGTCAACCTAGCCACATTATCATCCACACAGGTAGTAATGACCTGAGACTACAGCAGGGGAGGGTAGCAGAGTCTATGAAGAGAGTAGCACAGAGAGCTACACAGAACTTCCCCTCTTCCAAGATCATTATCTCCACCATCCTCCCATGAAGAGACTTCCATCCTGACACCATCCAGAGGATAAACACTGATATCTCCCGTGAACAGTGCTGGAATGTAACGCAGTACAAATACTTCGTTTATGTACTTAAGTACATTTTTCACGTATCTGTACTTTACTTAAGTAAAAAATATAGAGCATACTTTTGACTTTTACTCCATTACATTTTGCAGCTATTATCTGTACTTTCTACTCCAGTACATTTCTAAAATGCACCTCATTACATTTTATGATTGATCAGTCATCAAAATGCCTCGGAGGTTTAAACCAATCAGGTGCTGCTATCCCGGCCTCCAATGACAGCAGGGCGCGCATTTGGAAGCAGCAGTTGTGATTTGGACATTCAATATGGACCCAGAGACTGAGCCCCTTGACTCCAGCCACCCTTGGCCCTATTTGAAGGAAATGTTTAAATATATAAGCTCCAGGAATCAACTGTCTGCCTCAAAGAAAAGAACTACTGGCTTTCAAAAATTCACCTTCAAATCTAAAGAAACACATTGAGGTGAGCAGAGCTCTTGCTATGCTAAGTTATTTTCTCAGGCTTATACATGCTAGCCAAGGTCATATTAGTTTAGTTCACTGACATCATGTTATGAATGCTCTAATCTAGTGAAGTACATGTTAATATACAGCAGTCGCCAGAAAAGACAACGGTGCTTTCATTATTTAGCTAACTTCCATGGGAAGGTAAGGCGGTAAGTTAGGTTAGCTTGTCACACATGCTAGCTGGACGTCATTTACAATGTAATATAGGGTCTCGCTTTTCTAGGTTGTGAAATTAGTATTAATGGACAAGTTTGCACTTGCACATAGACCTGCCTAGATAGTGCAGGTCAAATTAGTCTTGTCTTTGCAGATAATTGAACATGTTCAGTGGAGTCTGGTTAAACTTTCTCTGATTTAACAGAAACAATCTGACCCTTTAACAGCAGCTCTGTCTCTATATAAATCCTTCATAATGTTGTCACACACTTATAACAACAATCTGAACCTGTCGGTGGTAAAAACAAACACTTTAGTGAACGTAATATACCGCAGGCATAAGCTCTTTGTTTTACATAAGCCGTGTAGCGGTCACGATTACAAGGTTCACGTTTAATATGGATCGGTTCCAAGAGTGCTGGTGGGGGGGCTGTGAGTTTACAGACCAGCACTGTCCAGTCAGTTAATGTGAAACACTGCTGTGTATTTTCTTCTGAGCTCTTTAGCAGAGAAAGTTGTGGTCAGTCTGAGCCCACAACGTTAAACATCACTCCTCTCCTTCGTTGGTTTTCCAGACAGACTGAAAGCCACACCGCCATCTACTGTCTGTATCGGAGTATATAACACCAGAATTTAACCAGATTTGAAGATATAACCGTCTTCTTTATTGGTTCTGCCTAATGATATTAGAAAATGTTTTATTTGAGGTTCATAACAGTACATTGTACTAACCAGTTGTTGGCTCATTAGTTTGTTATTCACATGCACTAAAATTCACCAGAATGCAGGAAATCAAGTCTTTGTAAATAATATTTTCCTGGTGGGGACCCTCAGACCCCCCACTTAAAAAGTGACTTGACTGGGGCTATATTTCACGCTTTATTTCCCAGCCTGAATGATTTTCCCAGTCCGGCCCTGCTGCATACCCTGTACTTACCCTGTTATTACATGTAACAAGGGGGGAACTATCAGTGCTTTAGATGACAGCCTGCACACCCTGTAATTACTCTGTAACTAAATGTAACAAGGGGGGAACAACCGACATAACTTACTCTGTAACTACAGAAGACAATGTGAAAACAGCTTTACTTGCCTCAGAACATGGCAGAACAAACTAAATTAACTACACAGTTTGCAATCAGAAGAGTATATGAACCATACATATGCGTTCTGATTCATACCTCATGTTTTATCTTTAGCCATATTTATATTAGCTGTAGTTATATATTTATTTCGTGGGATGAAAGGAGACCATGCACAGAGCTGAAGAAAGGATAAGCTTGCACCTTGAGGACTCCAAATGCTGGACGAAAACAACTGCCAGGGAGAAAACTTTCAACATTTTAATGACTTCAACATGTGTTTACACACAAGTGAGTGACATCTTTGGTGGGTGAATTCTGTCCGCCAATGGTAGGCAGAGCCAAGATGCCATAAACGAGCATCAAGTGATGAAGTTTGCTGGTGAGGTGAATGACAGCTGAGAGAGTCTTCAGAGGCCGACAGCATCCATGAAAATACACTGTCCCCTGGACCTTTGTTCTGAAGTAAACCCACAAATTCACCCTGTAGTTATTTTAAGTATCCCAAAATGAAAAAGGAGCAATGTGTTTTGGCTGTTTTATTGGTAATAAGGTCATTTTGAAATAAAATCACATCAGATTTATTAAGTGCTGAAGAAGTCATCACTCCATCTTCCCTGAATGTCCAGATTTTTGTTCAGTTTTATGGTCATACTGTACCCTGTAATAACATAACAGGTACCTAATAGTTAAATAATAACGAGTATTAATTCTCTCTAAATTCTTCCCAAATTTCCAGATTATTGCTCAGTACGTCGCACATACTCTGTAATAATAGAATAGGTACCTGGTAATTCAAGAACAACAAGAATGCAGCAGAGATCATATAATGTGCTGTAGGTAGTTTGCTTGTTGAAGTTACAGTGAGCTGTCTAGACTCACTAATTCATTTGGAATTGATCCTGTCTTTAATTGAGTGAATGTTCAGTCACCTGTTGATGTTGTGTGATTAGTGAATGAGTGTGCAGGAGGTGTGGCTGCTTGCTTATGAAAATTTCTTCAGTTGATTTTTAAGCTGAGTCGTATATTGAGTAATAAGCTTAAAGTAACTAGAATAACAAGTGTTGACATGTCAGCTTTGTAGATTATGTTTTGTATGTCCTGCATATAAATATGAGTGTGTAAGTCATGTATTTGATACATGCATTAATAATTTCTGATGTGAACCTACACTTTTAGATCTGTGAATGTTTTTAGTGTTCATTCTCTCTAGTATTCAGCACTGATCTGTTCCTGCATCACATTATAAGCTTTGTGGTACTTTATATATTTCTGTATACTAAGAAAATACACAAGAAACACATGTAAATCATGTGATATGTTGTCTGTTTTTGATGAGAACATAAATCTCTTGTCACAATAGAACAATACTATAAATTTGAATTTCACTTTGTGGGTAAAATGACACATTCAGAACCACTCCATGGCTAAAATGAGCTTCTTTGTTTAGAAACAATATGTATATGCTAAATGTGTTTAAAGAAGCATCCTTTTCACAACTCAGGGGTTTTTCTTTTTGAAAGCAAATTGTTTTATTGCCATATAAAATTGCCCCCCACCCCTCTGATTTCATTGGGTGGGGGGCAATGATATAGTATGATGCAGTTTGTTGTAAGATTCCATGTTGATTTTCCTCCTGTCCTCTGCATTTTTTGAGTCACCAGCCACCAGTGATAAATATATATTGGTAGCTACTGTACTGGTACATCGTTAGTACAAAAGATTACACCTAGCTATGGAGTAATTACACTGTACGTTGCGGGCTGTAATCTAAAGCATTTCCCTCTTTCTTTTCAGACTCAGCAGTTTGTAGTCTGGACAGATGCCGGGACTGTTTAAACTGATTCACACTAACAAACCTGTCCACCTGTCTGTCCATACCTGAGAGTGTCCAGTCTCCAGTGTGGATACTCCAGTCCAGCAGACAGCAGCTTCTCTCCTGAAGCTCCTGGATGATTGTAGCTCAAGTCAAGCTCTGTCAGATGGGAGGGGTTGGAGCTCAGAGCTGAGGCCAGAGAAGCACAGCCTTCCTCTGTGATCAGACATCCTGACAGACTGCAGACACAAAATGACACACGTCACATGATCTGAGATCATGTGTTTATTACTGTCATCACCAATGTGTTTCTGTGATCTTTAGAGTTAAACTTAACACTTTCAGTCACTACTTTTCGATTCAAATGGCTAACCACTGTAACACTTTTATTGTGAAGTTGTTCCAGCTTCCTGTAACCTTAGTGAACATGATGTTAGGGACTGCTACCTTGTCACTGCATAAAAATAGGTCTAAATAAAAGAATAGTAAAAGAAGAAACAACCACAGTGAGCTGACTAGATGAAGAGCTGCAGGTGACAGATGCTCACAGTTGAATACAGGACAATCCCAACTAATATGGCATATAAGGACTGAATGTTGTGGAAAAACAGTAAGGAAATATTTCTGACTCTATTCGGTTTCAGGAATCATCCAGAGTTTGAAGTTTGTTTGAAACAAAACATGAATTAATTGGTGGTTAACCACAGCTAGGATGCGCTGTTATATCACCATGGTGAGTAAAAATCACTATCATTCCAGCACAGATAATGTTCTGAAATTAAAAGAAACTATAACTATTAAAAGTCTGTTCACTGAATTACTGTCTCTGTGTGTTTTACTTTAGGCCAGTTACAAAGTTCTTCATTCAGTTTTTGGATCTTAAAACTCCTCTCTGGTATTTCAACAGCAACAGCAGAGACAGAACAAAACTAATAAAAATATATAAAAAGAAAGTTATTCACAAACTATAAACACATAACTGGTTTGAAAATAACTTGAATAGAGAAAAGCCCAGGTTTTTATCTCCTCATATACATTACAGTTTAAATGGTGATCAGTTGAACAGATTGTTAAATCCTGACCTGAGAGTTTCCAGTGTACAGTGTGGACTCTCCAGTCCGGCAGACAGTAGCTTCACTCCTGAATCCTGAAAGTTGTTGTTACTCATCACCAGCTCTCTCAGACTACAGGACTGGGAGCTGAGAACTGAGGACAGAGCTGCACAGCTTCTCTCTGAGAGGTTACAGTCAGTCAGTCTGAAGAGACAATAATAAACAAGAAGACAAATAACATTTGTGTTGAAATAGGTCTAAACTCTGATGATATGTAATCTCTTCAAAGAACTGGCTATGATCTTTGGTGATCTGTTTTAAACCAGCCAGAGATGTGACAGTTAATAATCAATTAATCAGGATAAAAAGTAATTCAGTAACATAAATCACATGGTATCAAAACATGACAAGCTTCTTCATGTTAATCAAAGATGTTATGTTTGTGCTGGACAGTACATGAAGCTGAAGTAGAGAAACATATGTCAGATTTTCTACACAGTAATATTTAAAATATTGATGAAGAGGAGATTCAGAAATACTGACATGAGAGACGTTGAATAAACTGTACGGTATTTATAGTTATCAGTTGAGACAAACATGATCTGACCTGAGAGTTTCCAGTGTACAGTGTGGACTCGCCAATCCAGCAGATAGGAGCTTCACTCCTGAACCCTGAAAGTTGTTGTTACTCAAGTCAAGCTCTCTCAGACTACAGGACTGGGAGCTCAGAACTGAGGACAGAGCTGCACAGCCTCTCTCTGAAAGGTTACAGCCACTCAGTCTGAAGAGACAACAATAAACAATTGGAAAAAATATTTAATGAAACATTTATATTTCTCTCCTCTTTGAATATCTTTTCAATAAATGAATGAATAAATAACTGTCTGTGTACTTACAGAGCTTTGTTGGAGGCTTTCACCACTGGCATCAGCCTCAGAAGAGCATCCTCTGAAGCAGTGTATTTCTTCAGGTCAAACACATCCAGATCTTTTTCTGATGACAGTAAGATGAAGGCCAGAGCTGACCACTGAGCAGGAGACAGTTTATCTGTGGAGAGACTTCCTGAACTCAGATACTGTTGGATCTCCTCCACTAGAGAACGATCATTTAGTTCATTCAGACAGTGGAACAGATTGATGCTTCTCTCTGTAGACAGATTCTCACTGATCTTCATCTTGATGTACTCGACTGTTTCCTGATTGGTCTGTGAGTTACTTCCTGTCTGTGTCAGCAGACCTTGGAGGATATTCTGATTGTTCTGCAATGAAAAACCCAGGAGGAAGCGGAGGAACAAGTCCAGGTGTCCATTTGGACTCTGCAAGGCCTCGTCCACAGCACTCTGGTAGAAGTGTGTCTCTGCAGATTTGTCTTTTCTTGTTTCAAACTTCTGGGATGTTGTTTGTTTTTTTAACAGCAGATTGACTCCAGACTTGATGAATGTCAGATGGACATGAAGAGCAGCCAGAAACTCCTGAACACTCAGATGGATGAAGCAGAACATCGTGTCCTGGTACAGCCCTCTCTCCTCTTTAAAGACCTGTGTGAACATTCCTGAGTACACTGAGGCTGCTTTAATATCAATGCCACACTCTGTCAGGTCTGATTCATAGAAGATCAGGTTGCCTTTCTGCAGCTGCTCAAAAGCCAGTTTTCCCAGAGACTCAATCATCTCCCTGCTCTTTGGACTCCACTGTGGATCTGTCTCACGTCCTCCATCGTACTTGACCTTCTTCAGTTTGGACTGAACCACCAGGAAGTGGATGTACATCTCAGTCAGGGTCTTGGGCAGCTCTCCTCCCCCTCTGCTTTTCAACACATCCTCCAGAACTGTAGCAGTGATCCAGCAGAAGACTGGCATGTGGCACATGATGTGGAGGCTTTGTGATCTCTTGATGTAGGAGACAATGCTGCTGGCCCTCTCCTCATCTCTGAATTTCTTCTTGAAGTACTCCTCCTTCTGTGGGTCAGTGAACCCTCTGACCTCTGTCACCATGCCGACACACTCAGGAGGGATCTGATTGGCTGCTGCAGGCCGTGTGGTTATCCAGAGGTGAGCAGAGGGAAGCAGTTTCCCCCTGATGAGGTTTGTCAGCAGCACATCTACTGAGGTGGACACTGTGACATCAGTCAGGATCTCATTGTTGTGGAAGTCCAGAGGAAGTCGACACTCATCCAGACCGTCAAAGATGAACACAACCTGGAACTCTTCAAACCTGCAGATTCCTGCTTCTTTGGTTTCAGTAAAGAAGTGATGAACAAGTTCCACCAAGCTGTACTTTTTCTCTTTCAGCACATTAAGCTCTCTGAAAGTGAATGGAAATGTGAAGTGTATGTCCTGGTTGGCTTTGTCTTCAGCCCAGTCCAGAGTGAACTTCTGTGTTAAGACTGTTTTCCCAATGCCAGCCACTCCCTTTGTCATCACTGTTCTGATTGGTTCATCTCTCCCAGGTAAGGCTTTAAAGATGTCTTCTTGTCTAATGGTTGTTTCTGGTCTGTCTGTTTTCCTGGATGTTGTTTCAATCTGTATGACCTCATGTTCATCATTGACATCTGCAGTCCCTCCCTCTGTGATGTAGAGCTCTGTGTAGATCTGATTCAGAGAGGTTGGGTTTCCTGCTTTAGCGATCCCCTCAAACACACACTGGAACTTCTTCTTCAGGTTAGACTTGAGTTTATGATTAAACATATCAGGAGATTCTGTATGAACAAACAGGAAACAGAATCAATGAATAAATTAGTATTAGTAAATATTTCAAAAGACTATAAAAATATTTTCCTCCATCATTAATGTCTCATTTAGTCAGCATGTTAAATTTTTATATAAATCCTCTTACTGTTCTGCAGACGGTCAGCCAGCTCCTCCTGCTTCATTCTCCTCAGGAAGTGCAGTGTGATCTTATGAAATGCCTCTCTGCTGCTCCTCCTCTGCTCTTCCTCCTCACTGTCCAACACCGCCTCACCCTCCCTCTGACTCTCTAAGCATTCTGGGTAATCTGAACTCAGAACCTTCTGCATCTTCTTCAGCTCGTTCTTCACAAAAATGACGATGTTCTCCTCCAGGTGCTGGAACAGAATACTATATGAATGACACAATCAAACTGAAATCATGAAGCAAACATCAGATCCATGTAGGACAGACTGACAATCCACTGGTCTACAAAGTGCAGCATGGAGATGGTTGTGAACAGAATAGATGTAAAATTAGTTGTTGTACTTGTACAGACCATAAATATGGAGTCCAGGTGTGGTTGATGCTGCTGGGCAGACTGACCACTGGGAACCTCTGAGCTCTCCTGGTCCACTCTGTGGAGGAATCATGAAGAATGAGCTCACATTATGTCTGTCCACACAGAGACAAACACAAGCTAAAGGTCCATCAAGTGATATTTGGATGTGAACAGAGAATCAGATGACTCCCTGTAGTGGTAAAGCTTTACTAGTCCTGCTGATCCCACTGAGAATCAACTGCTCAGTCTGTTTGTAGCTTTCAGCTCAGTGTTTTGCTTCATCAGTCAGTTTGGTTTAGTCCCAACAGCTCTGAACAACCCTCCATACAGCTCTCCCTCCCTCACTGTACACCGCTGAAGTGCCCTGGAGCAAGGCAGCTATAACCTCCAGCTGCTCCAGTGGAAGTGCTCAGTGTCTGCTTGTATCAGACGGGTTGAACTGGGCAGCTCCCAGTATGAAAATGACATTCAAGTGTGTGTAAATGAAAAAGTAGGCAGGTGTCATGTCTGAGGTTTTTGAATGTCTTGTGTTTGAGCAGGTTGAGGAGTATTTAGTCAGACACAGTTTGTTGTATGAGCTTCAGTCTGGTTTTACAGCAGCAGACTCTACTGACACCTGTCTGATTCATTTGTTTGATTTTATTAGTCAAAACCTTGATGAAGGAAATTATGCTGACTTGTAGAAAGCCGTTGACTGTGAATCATTCTGTACTGTTGTCAAAGTTACAGTGTATGGTGTTTGGACATACTGCTGTAAAATGGTTTATTTCTTATATTACAGGAAGAACTCAAGTCTGTGATGTTGAAGTGGTTCTATCAGAACCTCAGGATATTACATGTGTGGTGCTGCATGGTTCTATTTTAAGGCCTCTTATTTCTTATGTAAATAAATGATACGACAGCTGCTGTGACATGCATGCTGCTGCTGTATGCTGATGATTCTACATTACTGGTATCTGGGAATGATGTCAGTGAAATTCACAACTCTTAGTAATGAATCAGAAAGTATGAGAGAGTGGCTCATAGATAACAAGCTTTCAATACATTTGGGTTAAACCGAGTCAATCCTGTATGGAACAAAGACGTCAAGAACAAATACATTGAAAATCTTTTGTAATGGAACTGAAATTTTATTATATTATGTCTAATACTTAGGAATAATATTGGGCCAGTCACTGTCCTGTGAATCTGTTGTTGATAAAATATTATCTAAGAGTGGCAGCAAACTTCAGTTCCTGTTTTACAGACTAAGGCTCTTTTTAACTTTTCTGTTAAGAAACTTGTCATGTCCCCATTGGTACAGCGTCAGTTTGATTCTGCCTGTTCTGATTGGTTCAGTGGTTTGACATTTAAATTTAGGAACAAACTGCAGGTGATGCAAAAATAATATTATTCAGTATTTATTAGATGTATCCTCTTTAACTCATGTTGGTGATGAATTCAGAAGTGTAGGACTGCTGCCAGTACAGCTCAGAGTAGAACAACAGAAGCTGCATCATATGTTCAACATTATCAATGGGTTTGCTCCTCAATACTTCACAGATAACAATGGAACATAGTCAGCATGGCTATAACACCAGGGCCAGTGTGTGTTCATATAAAGTCCCTCCAGTGAATAATGTAGCCAGAAGTTCCTTTTTTTAAGCTGCTGCCGTGTTGTGGAACAGCCTCCTGTTACACATCCAGCTGTTAAAAATGAGAGGAACTTATAGAAGTCAGGTCAGGACTTATTTATGGAACATGGTCACAGGTTTATACTGAAATCTGCAATTCCATTTTTACGTCAGCCATCAAATCGCCCTTGTTGTACTTTTTTACGATGTGGATGTTTATTATTTTATTTAATTTTTGGTGGTTTATGTTGGAAATGAGTGTTTTCACTTTAACATGTTTTTTTATGTCTGTAATATATAAATAAATCATATCATGTCACTTATCATATGAACAACTGAGTTCAACACCATGAATGTCTTCCAGGAGAGACTGTCTGAACATGTGATCTGTTATCTCCATATTTAAATGATTATCACGTCTCCTCCCTCTCTATGACGGCCGGCTTTTCACTGACGTGGTCGGACAACACGTCACACAAACCAGTTCTTTTCTAGCATAACGCGATGTTTACTGTCAGTTACAGCTTACATCTGATCAGCAGATGGACGTCCTCCTTTAAAATTAATCAAATGTCCCTTCGACCGGTCGCTCTTAAAGGACAGACAGCTGGGTTCAGGTCCAGGAGAGTCTGGTCTCTGCTGTTGGATCCTGAAACAACAACAGCTCTGATAAATGTGCATGTTGGATAGAAATGAAAAGTCTGTTCAGTCTTTGCAGCTTTACATTCTGACCTTCCATCAGCAGGTTGTCCAGATTTAAAATATATTCCTTTATCCATGGACCAGTCACTCTTCATGGAAACACAGCTGTGTCCAGGTCCAGGTCCAGGTCCAGGTCCAGGTCCAGGTCCAGGTCCAGCAGAGTCTGGTCTGTGCTTCTTCTTTGTTCTTCAACACAACACACACAGAGCTTTGAGTGTGAATAATGATGGTGGAGTGATGTGAGTGGAGAACAGTGATGGACAGTTAGAGATCCTCATCTCACCTCTGAGCTTTGGTCTGGCTGTCATGTTCCCCACACAGAGAGCTTTTAGAGGGAGGGATTCCCTCCTCTCTGTCCTCACACTGATCCATAGCAGAGAAACACCTTCACACAAACACAACAACAAGCTCATTCATTACAACAAGCTGCACATCACACCAGCACTGCAGTTACAACGGCATCATTCTTGATTCAACCACCAGATGGCATCAAAGTAAGACATTATTCTTCATTTCCACTGAGGTTTAATGTTTAATGTTTTACTTTCAGAAGGTTCCAGTTCTCTGTTGGCTTTTCATTTACCACTATAGAGCACATTTAATGGAGATGAGCTGCTGGTGGAGTCAGCTGTGAGGCAGAAGAAATAAAAATACTCACCAGGTGAATTCAGATCCACATCCAGTCACAGAGTCTTTGTAGCTTCACCTGCAGAGGAAACACAGAGAGAGAAACTGCTGCTGATTCTCCTTCATCAGTCCTTCATCATCAGTCTGAGGACTCTGGTTTTCTATGGAGTCATTTGTACTTCTTGCTGTTTTAATTAGAGATTGTACTGAATGATACTTCATTTATTTACTTTGAATTTAGACTTTTACAGATTGTAAGGATCGAAGGGCAGACGTTTCCATGATTAATGGTTAAATTTATGGAACATTGAACATTGATGTTGCACATTACCAATATCATCTACAGTAAATATTAAAACAGGCAGAGTAAGAGAGTACAAACTGTCTGACTCAATGATGTGACATTGATTTTATATTAATATAGTATAAAGATACTGAATGAAGGTTTGGCAGCAACATAAACTTTAATTTCTATTGCTGCAGCTCTTAGCTTGGTTAAAATACCGAATATGATCAATGAAAAGATGTTTTCAACAGTTTGTCTGTGATATAGTTTAGAGAGATTTCGGAATATATTATTTTGACTTTTTATTAGCTGTTAATCACTAACCATACCCCCTGTGAAACAAAGTCTCCCTCTCTACCAGCATGATACTGGTTATTAAAACATGCACCAGTTTAAAGGTGACTGAATGGGGCGACCCTTCATACTGACACTAAACTTCTCTGACAATGAATAAAATGTTTTACACAAACAAACTCAAGACTGTTTGAAACCGTTTGAGTTCGTTTGATGTCAAACTGTCAGAACATAATCACATGACTGTGTTTAAGTGCAGTTAGTGACGTGTTGAAAGCTGATAAAATGTGTATCTGTCAGGTTGGTGAGCTGTTGTTGACTTGCTAGCTAGTGACAGTGTTCCTAATATAACTGCAGCACATTTTACTGTTAAATGAACAATAAATTCACTGCAGAACATCTATTAAAACATGGTTTACTTTTACTGCTCAACATTAAACACAACTAAACAGCATATTATTAATAATCTATTTCATTCATTTATGAAAAGCAGCAGCATCATACATTGAGCCTTTAACACTCAGTGTCAGCTGTGTATTTATTTGAGTCTCATTTATTATTATTGATGCACATATTACATGTTATATGCAGGTAATTTTTCAGAGTAACAACAGACAGTGAAAGGTTGACTGTTGGAATTAGTGTTAAAATAGTGCAGACGTGGAACAATGTGTGGCACAGGGGTAACATTCATTAAGACCTGCATTATTGTCTCTGATGCTGTGAAATACACCCAGTGATGGAGGAAACTCAACTGCAGTCAAATACAACAGTTGTTGAAACAAGTAGATTGAAGGTCATTTGTTAGGTTTGTGATGTCACTATTCTTCAGCCAGCACATGGTCTCAGTTGGGTGTTGTGTGTTAGCAGTGACCCACGCTGACACAGTTCTATAGCAGCTAGTTTAACTGACATGCTAACATCCAGCATTTCATTCAAACTGAGCAGAGCAAACTCTGACAGGCATCTTTTATTCCCTTTGAGTCATTTTTTACTGTTGGGTTAACTGTTATGTGTTTTGCTCTTTTTACTTTTAATCTTGTATCTGTCTACTATATTAACTACTGACAAACACCTTTGTTATCACTCTTGTTTATTGTATCTCATCTTTTTCGGATTTATAATATTATTGGATTTGTTTGATACTGTTTTCACATTTTTCCTCCATTAAAGCTCCAAAGGCAAACTGCTGTCTTCAACCTTTACTGGAAGTGTGTTGTGTAACTAAACACTTAGTGAGGACAGAAGAACAGTTAAAAGAAAGAGAACAGCAGCTTCTCTCACACACTTGGCTTCCTGGAAATCACAGACCACCTCTCATGTGACTGATCAGATCATAAATAGTCCAAAAAGGCTGAATTTTGACTAATGAAGCTTTTCCAGAGTTTCCTCTGATGTTTCTGTTGTCTAAACAGCAACTTGTTAGCAAAGCTAATTAGAGTCAAAGAGGATTAACGAGGTTTCAAACCTTCCACCAGTATTCAACAAAGCAACATAATAAATCACTACTAGCACCATCTCTACTGGTGTCACATCATTTTAACCCCCGCTGACACAAACATGATGAAACCTGTTGCTTACGTTACCTTTAGATGCTGAAAATCATTTTCATCAAGCTGATGAGTGAAGGTGAAATTAATCAGCAGCTTCAACCAGGAAACCAAACATAGGAAGAACAAACTTGTAACTCACAGCAGGAAGATTTCAAATGTCAGTTGATTCACAAACAGTCTCAACTCTGAATTCATCTTTAACCAGAAGTGACTTTAAAGAAATATGATCCCAGTACAGCGCTGACCTTTGGAATAAAGAACCTGGAACAGCTAAAGTCAAACATTGACAGACTGTATAAATCCTCATCACATAGATTTAGTCTTCTAGCCAAACTCAGGGCAGAACAGTGTGCAGAGCCTCGCTGAGCTTCTTGCTGTGAGTGAACTGTAATAACTGAAGGAGACTCAGATGAGCCTTTCGCTGGTTGCAGTCAGAGGACAGTTTAGAGAGACGTTGGTGAGAACATCAACCTGAGACTGTAAAGGTGGGGGGGCTTTGATGGTGCTGGACTCATCCTGAGCACGGCCGCTTTGCTCCCAATGATTTCACTGTATAAACTTGGAATCTGTGTGTAACAGGTCACCTGTTTTCTGTACAGAAAAGCCTTTAAGTTAATAATTCTATCGTAAGATCTCAACACACATCAGGAGGTTTAAATAGTTGATGAAGTTACCGCTGTCTCCCAGTCTGGAGACACTGGTATGGATGCTGCTGCTGTGTGACAGCCACAGCTGTTCATTAAAGTCAGAGGAAAGGAGCTACATTACACATCTATCAGCGTCACACAGAGTCTGAAAGCTCCGGACAGATTTAACCCCTTCCTCCACCACTGCCACACACTCTGTATGTTGTAGATTAAGATATTTTTACCTGTTTTTACTTCTATGTTTGTACTTTTTATGGACTGTAACTCTATTTTTACTCAGCATGTGACCCACATGTGTTCTCTGTGTTTCTTCTTCTTGTAAACAACAAATAAAGTTATTTGAACTTGAAGCTGTCACTAATACAGACAGAGCAGGTTGTTGTTTTTCTCCATAAAGAAGACAAATGTTGGAAGTTATTGATCTGTGAACACTGACTCAGTACTGTCAGCTGTTATTGGACACTTTGAACAGTGACACTAAAATGGAGGAAAACTTCCACCGTGTTGATTTGTGTTGACTGTTAGTAGAGTTCTGAACTACAGATTTCTGCTGTTTCTACTGGAACTAAACTAACAAGATGAACAAAGAGTCATTCAAGAGTCAAACAGTGAAAACTGTCACAATACAAACACAATAAAGTTACAATAAATACCTTTAGACGGAGAAAAGAAGCTGCGACACAACGAGAACATAAAGAGGAACTAAACTCCCAAAAGAAAAAGAGAAGGAAATACCAGAGAGAGAGAGAGAGAGAGAGAGAGAGAGAGAGAGAGAGAGAGAGAGAGAGAGAGAGAGAGAGAGAGAGAGAGAGAGAGAGAGAGAGAGAGAGGATGTGGCGTCTCTGGTGGTACAAACACAAACTGCAGGATGTCAACAGATCAAAAGCTGTTTTTTTAAGTTTTTACATCATTAAATATCAACAGTTATAGATAATTTAGTGCTGATGTTTTTAAATGTTACATCATGTGAGTTCTGAGTAGTTTGCTGTTATTTCCTTATTTTAAAACATTTTAACTCATTTACAGTTTAGTGTCTGAACCTTCAAACAGCACGAAGAAGAAATGAGGACAGAAGAAGAAAATGTGTGAAAGTCAGGTTGGTCCTCACTAAACTTAAAACTCATCTTTGTGCCTTAACCTTCAATTAGTTGCCTTTAATTGAGTCCTTCATGAGCTTGTACTGTGCGACAGGTCGGTTTCTGTCTCAGTGAATTTACTAAGTGTCATCCTGCTGATCAGATTATTGATTATTGTAACTGTCCTGATAAACATTGCATCTCTCTAAGCTTCTGTTTGTTCCACAAACTCATGAACGTCCAAGCTGTGAGCTCCTCTCTCTTCTCTCCTCCTGTCCTCTCACCACATCTCTAAACCATCTCTAGCTGGACCAGAACCCATCCTAGACCTGCTCTGCTTCCCTGCTGTCGCTGCCATTTCTGGAGGTTTTGGATCTGGTTCTCCATCCTGCAGGAGTTCAGCCTCACCGCGTGTCTCTCTCTCTGAATGATGTTTTTATCCTTCTCTCTCCTGTGTGAATAATGTCTTTTCTTGTCTCTTCTCTTGTGTATGTGATGGTGTGATGTGAGTCTCCTCTGTACGCATGTGTAGTTTGTCCTCCTGCCACGTCTCCATGGTGATGACGGTCGCGTGGTTCAGGTCCTATTCTGCTCTGGTGGCACCTGGAAGCTGCTCTTCATCCTCTTCGTATATCACATTCTTCATATATATTATAAATCCAATATAATTTTGTTATCCTGTTCCATTCTGTATTCTGTAATTTGTATTTCTGGTTCTGTTCTGTTCACACAACATCTAATGTATGTCTGTCCATCCTGTTGCTCTTCCTGAAGTTTCTTCCAGTTTTTCACATTAAATGTTTTTAGGGAGTTTTTCCTTATTCGAGGGTCTAAGGACAGGATGTTGTGTTGCTGTACAGACTGTAAAGCCTCCTGAGGCTAATTTGTGATATTGGGTGATATAAATAAAACTGATTTGACTCACAAAGAGACAAACAAGAGAAAAGCAGATTATGAAAGCAAAATATATTTTAATATCATCCTTCATGTACATGAAAGTTTCCAGAACAATCAGGAGAGAAACAGCTTTATAGAATAATGTACAACATATAGATACTGAATATACACACACCATCATCAAACCAGTCTGTCCACTGTTAGATTCATACTGGGACCAGTTAGACTGTGTTATGGGAGGACTGGTGGACACACCTTCTACTTTTCCTCCACATGTCAGAGAGAAGCACTCAACTGTTTCATGATTCACTACATTTTATTTCTCAGAGCTTCAATATGTTGTTGAATGCAGGACTTTTACTTGTAAAGGATTATTTGATGGTAGTTTTACTACTTTTACTAAAGTAAAGGATGCGTTTTATTTCTTCCACCTCTGAACATATAAACTGTGTGAAACTGAAGTGTTGGAGGAACAGAAACATGAGCGTCTGCTGCCACCTGCTGTTCACTCACAGCATCACATCCTGTCAGAGGAGGAGCTGTTTGCTTCACTCACACTTTAAAACATGAAAACAGGAACATTTAGGCTTTAAAAAGAAATGAAGATGTTTGAAATAATCAGATCCAGTGGTGTCACTGAGCCTCAGCAGCTCTCTGTGGATCAATAAACTCCACCAGTGTTCAAATACAGAGACAGTGTTGCTGTGAAGAGAATCACTTATTAAACATATTTATATTTACAACACAATGACAACAAAGTCTTTTAATTCACCATCAGAAATCAAACTGTCTCTTTACAGCGTGTCACCATTAAAACCATTAAAACCAGTTTGTTCTTCCACTCTCACATCAGCAGTTTGACTGAACCACATCATCTATCTTATGTGATGCACATTTACAAAGTTTACACAGTATATCAGATATGTTGTAAAGTTCCTTTGATGTATTTTTAGACTTTGATTATGTATCTCACAGTGTGTCTGTAGAACATGAATCCAATCGATCAATCTGATCAATAAACACCATCAGAACTCATCATTTTTGAGTCGCTCTGACAAAAACCTAAAAAAGTTTTACAGTCGATGTAAAAAATCAAAACGGACTTTAACTGAGGTCAGTTGTGTCGTCACAGACTGTCTGAACTTTAAAGATCCTCCGCACATGTTTTAAGAATATAAAAATACTCTGCTTGGAATAATAATGTGTGTCTGATGTCGGTTTTCCATGAAAAAAGATTAATTTATTAGTTAAAAATTCTTCAAATGACATCTCATCCTTCATTAAACATCCAGAATGTGTAAATATTTAAATATGTTTAGTTTGCAGAGTTGAACTGCTTCACTGTAAAGTCCATTCTCAGTGTTTGTGCTCTGGAGGCTTCAAGTTTCCACATCACACTTGTGTAAGTCGCATACTGGACCACGATTGGCTCCAAACTGGTTGTGACGTCATCATCCTGCAGGTGTTAAACTGAGATTTAAGGTGAGCTCAGAGAAACAGAGAAGAAGAACAACATGACAGTCAAGAAGAAGAACAACATGTTTGAGTGGAGGAGACTTTAATGAACTCAAGTGTTTGATGTTCTGTTGAATCAAATCACGTCATCAGAAGAGAAACATGTTTCACATTAAAGAATAACTTATCAACCCCTGAAACTCTGGTCTTTGCTGCCCTCTGGTGGTTGAACGTCTCACCTTGCTGCAGTGATGCACAGCTGTACTGCAGCTGTTATATTCCACTAAATCAGCCTCGTCTCATCAGAGACGAATAACTGACGAACATCAGAAACACAAATGTGATTTCAGTTTATTACAACCAGTAGAAACTTTGTTTTATTCCAGGTGATAAATCTCTTGTAACATCTGTTCATACGAGTGAAAACGTTTCATGTTTAATTTTCTAAAAGACTTTTATGTTATTTCATGATTTTATGATCTCTACTATAAATATTTCATTATTGTAACTGCAGGTTTTTTACTTTATACTGATAAAACAGAAGAGCAGAACTTTCCACCTCAGCGTGTTTCCAGTAGAAAGCCTTTTGATGATGTCACTGATGATGTCACCGCGTGGGTTGGGGTTGAAGACTATAAGTTTGAGAAGTAAAAGGATCTGAGGTGTGGAGTTCTTCATCTCTGCTGAGGCAGCAGCTGCAGGATACATCAGCTGCTGCTTTATGGAAGCAAATTATTACCATAATCATTTTAATTATATCATCAACTGAATAATAAATGTTGAAATTTAAATACCACTAAAGTTACTGCACCGAAATATTTGACTTTGAAAACAATCTTTCTGAATTTATATAGTTTGAATTTCACTCAATCGTCACTTTCAAAAACTTTATTTTGAGTGTTTTTTATTTTCTTAAATTCAGATTTTTTTTTGCTCCTCAGACCTTAAAATAGATTTATTATATGACCTTCATGTACAGCAGACGTTTGCTTTCCCGACCTGATCATGTGATTGATGTTTTTTAACGTGACTTGATTTGAATTTTTAGATCTGAATTGATTTAAAATAAATATATACTGAAAATAAAGTTTGAAAGTGACTATTGAGAATTTGACAAAGTGAAACATGATGATTTATGTTTAATGTTTTCAAAGTCAAATATTTAGTGGTATTTAAATGTCAATATTTATTATTCAGTTGCTGATATAATTCAAATGATTATGACGATGATTTGCTTCCATGCTACTAGTATAACACATCACAGTCTGTACAGGTGCATCGTGGGTAATGTAGGAACCAGGTTTAATGAGGAAGAAGAGTGTTTGGAATAAAAAAAGACGATATCTCAGGTTCTAAAAGTTTTATAAGTGCAACACTGATCTGTGCATGTGTTCTGTGTTGAGAATTGAACTGTTCTCACCTCATTCACATCACAACACATTTACATTGTGGGTTAAAACTCCAAGTAAAGTCTGCAGAGAAGCAGATTTACAGGAAGCCTCACAGGAAACACTGCAGAGTCTGAAACTAAATACTGACTGTATACAGTAAGTTCTATATTCTAATCATGATAACATTCTGTTCTTGCAATTAGTATATTAGAAATAAACATACTTTACCATTTTATGATACAATATGTGCATCATCTGGTTGATGAGACTGAAAACTGTTCAGAAGTTTTTTGGCGTTAAAAGAATAAAAAGATATTTTACATGTTGGCACAAAGAATCAGTTTTCAGCAGTTTCAGTCTCTGTTGAATCCACAATCCGTCCGTCTGTTCCTCCAATCAGCTTCAACAGCGATGTCTCTTTGTCAAACATGTGAAAGTCCTCAGGTGTGACCTCTCAGCCAATCACAGCGTCCGCTCAGTGCTGCACCGTCCTCTCTTCACTGAAACTTTCCATCTCTCAGTTTTCTTTTATTTACTTTCTACTGTCCAACATTATCCATCAGCTCCGACACCGTTCAGCTCTCCCGCCCTGCTGCAGCTCATGGACAGAGCAAGGCACCGGCAGGGTTGACGGTTTCATTCATTTCATGTTTTTATCAAATGTTTCTGACAACCAGAAAACTCCTGAATCCTCATTTCTATCCTTCAAAAACCTGCAGAGTCTCATACAGCAGGAGTCAGGAGGAAAACTGTTCCCTAAAATGATTCATTCAGCTGCTCAATCTCAAGATTTATTCACTAAATTTAGACGTTTGACCTCCTGAATACGACTTTGTCCTTTGAGGATAAACTTCAGAGTTTTCAGGCAAACAGTGTGAAGTTGTAATTTCTTCATTTAGTCGTTTTCAGGCTGATTATTTGACCCCAAAACAGACCAAACACAACAACTAAAATATTAAACAGGAAACACAGCAGCAGCTTTTGCTCCAGTTTGTTTAAGAAAAGACTAATTATTTATATTTCATAGTTTGTTCTGATTAAACATACTGTATCTCTGTTTTTCAGTCTATATATCTACATTTGAGGTATCAATATTTACATTGGAGTCTATATGATAAATTAATCTGAAATTTAGTACATTTAAATGTGATTTAAAGGTAGTGTTACTGCATTAATCACTCAGCTGAGATCACGTCCGTATCCAGTTTTTATGGACATTTTTATCCAGTTAAACAAAAGTCAAAAAGTCAGATTTTGATGAATTCAGTGTTGATGAAATGACTGTTTGGTTTTTTGCAGGACGCTGCAGATGACGTCAGGTTTCTGCAACATTTCATGGAGACAAAAAAGAAAGAAAGAGGAGAGGAGGCGACTTCAGTTTCATATATTTTTAGCAATGTAATAAAAAACATTTATTTAGGAATATTCTCCATGTAAGTATAATATAACTGGATAGAAATAGAATTGGGAATCTGCAGGACGGCGTGTTAAGACGCAGTAATGATGCAGGTTTTTGCCTTCAGGTCTGAATTGTTCCAGTTTTAATTGTGCTTTAGTGGCGCGTTCATTATTAATAAATATATCAGCAAAAATCAGACGACCACAAACTGACACAGAGTCATTGTGGGACTCCACTAGAGCAGCTTTGCATGATTCACAGTTAAAAACTCCTTATTTATCTTCTACTGGCCCTTTATGCAGCCCCTCAGTTCAGCCTCTGTCTCTAACAGGCAGCTCCTGTCTCTTTAAGCCCCGCCTCCCCATGAGCCCGCTCTGTTCTGATTGGTCAGCTTTACGTATCAGAGTTGTGTAAAGTAACTGCTGATGCAAACCCAACATTTCCTGCTTTACTGCTTCATATAAAAGCTTTTAAATGACTAAATAACAGGAGGCTTTTATTGTGAAGACTTTACAGGAAATGAAACGTGTTCTTCACTGAATTAGCGGAGCTTCGTTAGCGGCGCTGAACACCGGTCAAAACAACAACACGTGGAGATATTTGGAGCTGTTAGTCGAGCGGATCAGTCAGAAATAAAACAGGGAGGAAGAGTAGAAGCAGAAACAGCCACAGTGATGATGATGTTTGATGAAGAGCTGCAGACGACCAGCACACCTCCAACAGGTAAACTACTTATTTAACTTTGCTGCTGTGTGATGGAGTCATGGCTCAGCGTGGAGCAGACGACCATATAAAGAAATCCTGTTGGAAAGCGTTGAGAGCAGAGCTGCTGCTTCCTGCTCACAGCGATTACTGCTACATACGTTTACCTCGTTCTTTAACACGTCGGCCATGTTTTAAATCAACATCCGTCACTGTGACTTTATATATATGACTGAAAATAAGGAAAAGCATCATGTCGCCTTTAAGGAAAACATTTCTCAAACTGTCCCCCTGACCCCGCCAGACTCTGTACAAACTGTGATAGATTTTGCTCTGCAGTGATAAAAAACATGTCTCTCAGACATCATATGGCCTCTCTTCCTCCTCCTCCTCTTCCTCCTCTTCTTCAGTCTTCTTGGTGAAAGCAGACGACAGCTCCTGCAGGAGCAGCTCCTGCGACGGCGTGCAGACTCCCTGCAGCTGCTGCCTCCTGCCGGCTGCAGGCTGCTGCGGAGCGTCTGAGTCCGGTTCTCCGTCACCTCCGACACCACCGCTCAGCTCCGGAGCGTCCACAGAGCCGCCGACGCTCCGGACCGGGTCGGGGACAGCGAAGTGGTCCTGACGGGCCGTTTCCACCGGAACCAGTCTGAGCGGGAGGCGGTCCAGGACTTCCTGAGTCTCTGCTGCGCTGCCGGACAGGAAGCTGGTCTCCAGAGATTTGAGGACCTGCAGACCGAAGTCGCCGACCTCCTCGTAGAGCGGCTCAGGAAGGTCTGGAGACTCTGAACGCTCCTCGAACGAGTCCTGCTGCACCTTCATGGGCTGAACAGACAGAGAGAGAAAGTTAGCATTCAGTTAGGCTGCTTTACATCTGGCATTAACATCTCAGGTGATCCAATCACAAGTGGACAGCTCTAAGTACAGGTGTGAACGCACCCAAGACACATTGAGATCTGATCAGTCAGACCACATTCGGAGGTGGTCTGGGCCGCCTTCATTTAGCAGTAAACGCAATGCATCCTGGGCCTCATTGAAGGACGCCTACTCAACTGACATCCTCTATGGCCCTGTTTACACCTGCGTCCTGAGTGACCACTTGTGATCGGATCTCACTTCCCCGCTCTATATGCAAATAAACACCGACATCGTTTACGTTTTCAACAGAGACACTGTGCGCATTTATGGCATAACTGCATTGATTATTTAAATCTCTGACACGCCGACAGGATCTAATGTTAATTAATGTTCAGTGTTCCTCTACACATCCAACAGATCAGCTGTTACACACACAGTCCAGGTTCATACTGTAAAGCAGTCGTCCTCCTGATAAATCCTGAGCTCATTATATTTAGCAGCAAAACTAAAAACTGTGGTTATCAACTTGACAGGACAGAAGAAACTATCCAGCTACGTTTAGAGACAGACAAGCGAAAAGTTAATGGTTTAATTTCTATTCTAATTGTCGATTTGAAAAGGGAAACTGGTTGGAGGAACGGGAAAAACAGGAAAACACGGGAGGTGGATTACATTTTTAATTCACATGAAAAACAAAATAATTTGTTGATCCTGTTATCAAACAAGTTGAACAGCTTTGGACAGAGGGTCCTGTGTCCAGTGACGTCAGCTCAGTAGGTGGTCCTTCAATGTGGCCCAGGATGCATTGCGTTTATATTACTGAAAGAATGTGGCCACATGCGGCCCAGACCACCTCCCAATGTGGTCTGAGTGATCGGATCTCAATCCGTCCTCAACGCGTCTCGGGTGCGTTTACGCCTGTATTTAGAGCTGCTGTCCGCTAGCGATCGGATCACCTGAGATGGATGTTAATGCCAGGTGTAAACAGGACCTATTTTCCCGCAGACTAGACACAGGAAGTGCACTGCAGCCTCCCGGTCCAAAGCTGTTCAACTTGATTGATAACAGGATAAAGAAATGCTTTATTTAGTTTTTCCATTTTTCATGTGAATTAAATAAATCCACTTCCTGTTTTTCCTGTTCTAACCCGTTTTCCTCTTCAAATCGGCAGTTGGAATAGAAATTAAACCAGAACTAGAAAATAACTTGTCTTTAGCTTGTCTGTCTGACAGAATATTCTGTTTCTCTTGAATAGAGCAAATCAATATGACAGACATTTGATCTTCATGAGGGGGAACAAAACATTGTATATTTGTTGATCCTGTTATCAAACGAGTTGATCACAGCTTTTGACGGAGGGAAGCCCCGGTCCTCCCACCGGGTCAAAACAACAATGAATTTGGTCTTTGCAAAGGGAAATGATGTCTGTGTTTATTTACATACAGCGTGAGATCCGATCACAAGTGGTCACTCAGGACGCATGTTAATACCAGATGTAAACAGGGTCTGAGTCAGCAGAGACGGACATAATCTGCCTCGGACATCAACATCAAACGACATTTATTTTAATAACATTATTGATGATTTTATTTGCTGCTGATGTTGAGCTGAAAGTTTATTTAATAAAGGTTATAAATGGAACTCAAGTACAGTATTTTCTGTTTTATAGAACCTTGAGTCCTCATGGTTCTCATGTTCAGCTGAAATCTAGTTGTTTGTGTGATCTACAGGAAGTCGTTACATACGACTCTTCACTGGCAGCAGTTTAAATAAATCACATTATTTTACTTTGATTGCACTTTTTCCCAAATTCCTGCAATTTTACCGCAAACAGAGACATAAAACATCACAAACTGTATCACAATTTTTGAGGAAAGTCGCTGCAAAATCAAACATTTTTGTCCTCAATAATCACTCAGAGATCCTTGAAGGGACTGAAATACTCACAAAGTACATGGAGAGAGTCCGTCTGTCATGTAGTTTCCTCTGCAGAGAGAAGAAAACATGAAGCATCTGATCACTTATTGGAAATTCTCTTTTTATTTCATTCTGCATCTGAAGAGATAAAGACTTGACTTTTATAGTTTTTCAGCTAATTTCTGTTTAATTTCTTGTTCTAAATTTTTGTTTTTAATATCTAAAGAAGACAAACAGTAAACCAGCTCAGCTCCAGAAGCACAGCTCACAAAGTAAAACAGAAATCAGTCTGAAATCTGAAACTTGTTTCAGGGATTTTCTAAAAACTAAACTATCATCAGCATCATGAAACCAGACAGACAGAAGCAGCTAACTGTTCGTATTCCATTTATGAAAATATGTTGAATTAGTGGAAACAGATCATTTTATAAACTTTATTTATAACCTCATGGAAGCAAACTTTGTGAAAAGTTAGAAATGATAAAAATTAAGAACAGTCATGATAAGTGAAAACGATCAGATACTAAGAATCTCAACAACAAACCAGGAGAGAAATCATCCTTCTACCTTCCCCATTAGGTAGTAGCCCCCAAAAGAAGAGGAAGAATTAAGTCAATTATCTCTACAAATCCTTATGTTTTCTATTAATCAACTGACCTTCTTTCATATATAATTAAGAATCTGAATTTGATCAGCAGTTAGTCTGTCCAACCCTCTGTGGTTCATGGTTTCCTCTCCAGAGGAAGAATCCTGAACATCTCAGACTCTGTTTCACTATATTTTACCTGCAAGCAACAAACGTTTCCCCAAAAGTCTCATTCAATGTATTTAGGTCAAATGTTCCCTTATTAACATAGAGGAGAAGAAGGGATGAGGAGCTTTTATGAACAATGTATATACCCATCAAACACGCCCACTGTGGGTATGTGTGGGTTTACTGGGGGGCAGTGTGGGCAGGGCAAACCCACACTAATCCCACGTGGGCCCCATGTGGGTTTTCTGAGCCTTGAAGAAGAGACAGAAGTACCGAATCATCGGAAAATTTCACCAGATAGCTGCCTTCTCTATGAGACCTGCAGCTATCTGTGTACAGGATAAAGAGAAGGGGTGACAAAACACAACCCTGCTATGTTTGAAGCCAGTGGATCCGACATAATTAAAGTTTTGATCTGCTGCAACAGTTAATCTGCAGTATATGTACAGTTCAAGTGTATTTGAAGAGGATTATATGTGTATCTACTGCTTATTTTTCTGTTCTTGGATGTTAGAATGCAAGAACATGTTTTTGTTGTTTGTGATGGTGGATTGTGCTGTAAGGTAGTTTTTTAGTTTTGAGCGCGTACGTACAGCGAGTAACATGAACATTGTTTAAAGGTGCAACAAACAACATTCAGCCTCGTTAGATGTCAACAAACAACTATTTGATATGTAAAGATAAAGCGTTGCAGAGCGTTGACTGTTATTTGTAAGTATTTGTAGTGTTGTAGATGTTGTTTCTGGGTTGACAGGATCGGGGAGTTGGGGGAAGTGTTACTGTCAGTATATTTTAGTTTTGTGTTATATGTTTGGTGTTTGTTGGTTCACTATGGAAATAATAAAATATACTATAAACAACAAACTATAAACATCAGTCTGACCAGCGTCTGATTGGCCGACAGCATGCTGTTGTTGCTCTCGTCTCCTCTGATGGGGACGAGCGGCATCGTGCCGAACTTCTGCTTGGAGATGTCGGAGGAGGAGTGACGGCGCAGCACCGGAGGACCCGGGTCATCGTTCTGGAAAATCACCAAAACACACGAGAGTCAGCAGCGTCCTGACGGGACTTCATGTTTCCCACAGACTGAAATCTAGATTATTACAGACTAAGATTTCTCCTCTCGCCTGTCAACTATAAGAAACATCTGTTTGGGGGGTTGTCATGGAGACGACTACTCTGAGTCAAACCGACCTGAGCCTTGAGGAAGCTGGTGATCCAGTCCCACAGGTCGGCCTCACAGCTGCAGCACAGGTAACTGAGAGAAGAGAGACACGTCCAAATACTCACCAGAGCAGCGAAAAACACAATAAACAAAAACAATATTTCCTCCTTGTTTGTTTGTTAAAATATCCTGTAACTGTATATATTTGTGTAAATTCTTCATATCCACCTGACTCACTAATGTACAGTGTATTATAGCATATTAACATCATAGTACTCAGCAAATAGTATATTATAGTTTTCTATCTATGTAGAAACTACAGTGGTCAGCTGTTTTAGGAAATGACTTTGTAAAGATTTAAAGGAACCAGTGAGTTTGTATCTGAGAGCCACAGACAGAGAAGGAGGAAAGTATGTTGTCTTGTCTGTGTTGACAGTAGAGTACTGAACTCAACAGTTCTCTGAAGAAAAGAAACAACAACAAGCAGTAAAACAGCATCCTGTCTGCTGTATCATTTAAATAACATTTACAAAGTCTGATTATGTACAGACGATAGTGAGATTTACGTCCACATTTGCGGAATATAAAATTCTTTCCATCCTGCTGCTGTTGTGTGAATATCAGCAGATAAACAGTCGGCGCCGTTAAACCGTCGCAGAAGAAGAAGAAACAACGAGATGACGTCATTAAAACAGTCAAAACATGACGGAGATATGACGTTTCTGTTAGTTTCATGTGTCGATGTGAGGAAGGTTACAGCCTCCTCATCATCGCTCCACACAGATCTGACGTTGACGTTTAAGTCACATGATTCATGACGTCATCGTTTATTCACTGCTGCTGTTAAACCTCAGACGAGCATAAAACGACATATTTTTCCTTTTTTTTTATGCACAAAGTGAAAATGCAAATCAACACTAATAGTGTGTTGTGTGACATCAGAGGGTTAAAAGGTCAGAACACTGAGATACTTACAGCTGGTGTTTATCTGATATCACTGTGAAGCCCCACCTGCAGGTACAAACAGACTATTAATAACTATTTTATGATACACATGATATTATTGATCACTTCCTCCAGGAAATTAGGATTCTTGTGATGTTGTGATCGCAATAATAAACACAAATTCGAGAAATCCACTTTAAATTTTGCTGAGTTTTCACATTTTGACAGTGAGTGACTGATATCAGCTGACTGTCGTCAACACATTCCTACTTATGAAGCGTCTGACCTCTGACCTCAACCTCCTCCATTCATGATGTCACAGTTCACACCTGCAGGCTCTGGATTGAAACAAACACATTTGTTGTGTTTCCTGTCGTAACTCTGCTGTCAAACAAACCAGCTGATGAAGCAACATGAAGTCAGTTTCGTCCAATGTGCTAAAATCCAACGCTGTGACATCATCTCTGAGGTCACTGACCCTTCACTTATCATCACTTCTTTCTTCTTAAAAACACAAACTGCATCTGATAGAATTTGGTAACTGTTCATTAAACACCTTCCAGCTTAAAATTACAAGACAAATGATATTTTCCATCCGTAACATTGCACAGTATCATACGAGTATGAAAGAATGTGAATGAGTGAAAACACACAGGGAGCTTTGATGACATCATTTAGACTCTTTGTTGCTTTTGATCCCTTTTTCCTTATTCCCTCCTCAGTTTAACTGGTTATTATAACTGTTCCTCCGTTTCCTTCTTGTCTTTAGTCAGTTTTTACTGATTGGACGTCACGTTGATCTATAACTGTTTAACTGAGCAATAACTGACTCATTGTCATCTGTACATGAACTAAAATGCTCAATAACAAATATCTTTGGATATGAACCAGCTGCTGACTATAGGGGACTTTATATTAGTACTTATACTTATATTATAGTGTAACTTTACTGAATTAAATGGATGGATCTATAATATTCCTGCTGGTATCTGAAGGTCAGAAAGATTAAAACAGGATGTGACATCAACTCCTACAGCGGCTGAGTACATAGTCCCAAAATATGAAAAAATAGATTTACAATAAACAGAATGAGTCTGTGAGCGTTGAGCGAGTCGTTACAGGTCGCTGGTAAATCCAGCTGAGGATCTCTTTAAAGTTTCAGTGTCCTCTGATCAACATATTGATATGCATATGTGCCTTTCTTTGCCCTGAGTTTCACCTCTCAGGCTACATACAGGCTGCATGTAGCCTGAGAGGAACCTGCAGACAAAACTCAGGGCTGAAAAATGATTTAATCTACGTTTTTATAGTCAATATTTTCTCAGATGCTGGAACTAAACATCAAAAAAAACAAGAGTTACAACAATTTAAATAGTATTTCATATATACTGTATATAGTATATCTATATAGAAATATATAGAATTTAGTTAGATGACACTTGTTATGGAAAGCATCATCATAATTTGTTATTTGCTAGATTGATATAAATGTATATAAATGCAGGAAATAGCTTTCATATACGTTCAACTAGTGAAAGCAAACATACGCTGTTCTGTTCCCTACAGACCAGAAAACAGATGACATGTTTAAATCATCCTAAAGCTTCATCACTGTCTCTACAGCTCCACAATATTCCTACTGTGTAAAGTTAATCAATATATGATTGATTGTTTTCACCGTCTGCTCAGAGTGTTTTTCAGAGTTTGAGCTTCATGTTACCTTGTTGGAGCTTTCAGCTTCCTGCGGATGCCGATGTAGATCTTCATGGACTTCAGAGCCCACTCCTTCTCTGGTTTGATGCTCTGCACAACAACACAGAATATCAATAACTTCCACCATCAGAAATACTACACAATGCTGTTTTGTTTTGTTTGTATTGTTTAGTTTTGTGTATTATCGGGCTGCTCTGGCTGTTGGAGAACCTCTCTGATGTGAAACCAGTAAAACTGCACTTCTTGTTTTCACTGAACAGTCTAACAGGCGGTGAGCAGGTAGAAGTATTGATCTGCTAACAGCTGCTTCATGTCTGCATCCATTTATATCTGACTGTGGGAGTGAAAATGAGGCTTGTGCACCTGATCTCAGTTTCATAAAACCACAAACACTGTGAACACACACATTCATAAATCTGACAAAAACAATGTGTCTGTATATTTCTGGCTTTGTGTGCAGACGGTTAACATTTGACTTTTACACGTCTGACATTTTACCTTCTTGTCTTTGAGCAGCAGCAGTTTGTGCTCTTTGATCTGGAACGTTCTCTCCTGGAACTTGTTCCCCTGAAGCAGCTTCGGAGGTTCCTCACGACACTTCAACAGACCGATCTTCATGATCTCACTCTTATACGCTGACACACACACACACACACACACACACACACACAGGTCAAATATGACATTACTGTGTATCTATGTGTGTGTTAAGGTCATTCCCTGGTTGTAACACTAGGTGGCGTATTGGACAGCAGCATATGGAAATGCATATGTAGAAGAAGAGGTCATCACTCCTCAGGTGTGCTGCTTACCGGGAGAAGCACACAGTTTTCTGACCGCCCTTTAGAGGCTAATCTTTAAGCCTTTTTTGTTTGTTTTCATGCAAGTTATAGGTGTAAGTGTGTGTATAGCAAAGGCTTTATTGGTACACGGTGGTAAATAAATACATCTTAAGCACAAGTCAGCAGATGTTTGATTTACTACATGGAGCTGCCGCATGACGACGCGTCAATTACATATCTCAGTAACAGCCCCTCACTGTGGCTTAGGTTTTTTTTGTTTGTTGAAATCAAGTCACTACAGTCTGTTAGAGACCAAGCCCCCCAGGAACAGCATCACATTAATATGACATAGTGGTCAAACTGTGTAATTACAACTTCTGGATCCGTCATGTGACAAACACTGGCCCAAAAAGCTTTTTTCCCCATAAACAATCATGGGAAAAAGAGCAGCTGTTAAACAGTGAATACATTTTTTTTGAGTGTCACAACTCCTGTGACATGATCCAGTCGGTCTGATAACGTTTGTGAAATCTAGAAGAGCAGCATGAATAAGTTAGAGGACAACCTACCAGAAGTCTCTTCTGAGCATGCTCTATGGACCTGACAGTTCAGGAAGTGAGAGCAGCATCCAGGTCATTTCTATACAGCAGGAAGCTGATTTTTTGTCTTCATGCGCCATCTTTGAATGCGGTATGCAGTTCTCATCATACATCCATGTTACATCCATGGTTTGGTTATAATGTCCGTCCACAACCAGGAGTTCAGATACTGAGGAACATAACAGCGTGTGAGGTTGTGTGTGTGTGTGTGTGTATATACTCAGGTGTGTTGGACCTACAGGTGAGGATGTTGATTCCTTCTCCTTTAGGAACCCTCTTCACCACCAGGTAGGCCGAGCTCGGGTCGGCCATCTTGCACCACTGCAGCGCCTGCTCCAGGACTTTCTCTTTGGGGTGTAACGGACGCTCTGAAACAACAAAACAGCAAAAACTAAAGTCTGGGAAGAGTTTTATGTTTCCCAGGAAACCTGAACTCCACACTGAGCTCTCTAAAACTGATCAGACCGCTCTGTGCTGTGAACAGGTGAACAGGTGTACAGGTGTACAAGTGAAGAAGTGAACAGGGGAACAGGTGTACAGGTGAACAGGTGAACAGGTGTACTGGTGTACAGGTGAACAGGTGTACAGGTGGACAGGTGTACTGGTGTGCAGGTGTACATGTGAATGGGTGAACAGGTGTACAGGTGTACAGGTGTACGGGTGTACAGGTGAACAGGTGTAGTGTGACTCACCCAGCTGTCCATCCTCGATGGCCTCAAACGTCATCCAGACGTCTTTGTCTCCGGCTGGGACGTTCCTCATATAGAGAACCTGATTGGTCAGCTCCTCAGCACACATGGTGGGAGACACCTGCAGGGGTCAAAGGTCACAGACTGTCACACCTGAACATTCACTGGTCACATCAGACACTTAACGTTATGTTAAAGACTTACTTTGAGAGTAATGCAGCAGTCTGGTATCTTCATCTCCAGATAAACTTCAATGATCAGATCACCGGCCTGAGACAGCTGCACACAAATCAATCAATGAAAACCTGACCACCTTAAACCTGACGTATTACTACTTATTAACAATTTATTACAAACTTATAAACAACTTATTACTTATTACTAACTCACTCACTAATTTGATACTTCTGACTAACTTAATACCAACTTATCTGAACTTAAAAACGTAAAAATACATCTTAGTATGACCACATTACTAATTTATTACAACTTATGACTGTTTTTACTACCTCATTACAACTCATTACCTCCTTTATACCTATGTATGACTAACTTAAAACAACTTACTGAAGAGTTATTACTAACTTATTACTGACCATAATCAATCAAAATATTATTTACTAAATGCAGTCACTCCAGAAAAATACATCAATATAAACATACAGGATATAAAGTCTACAGTGATGCTGCCTTCAGTGACTCTGGAACAGTCTGAGAATGTGCACCTCACTCAAAAATATTAATACATTTATTATTATTTACTATTAATTTTATTTGTCTCATTTTGATCTCTGCTGAGTGTTTAATGCATCTGTCTCTGTGTTGTTTTTATCTTGTGTGCACATTTTATTGCATCTGTTTGTATGAAATGTTCTGTATAAATAAAATGTTGCTGTTGTCTGTAGTTGTGTTGTGTACCTGAGTGTCCTTCCAGGTGGTGATGAGGCTGATCTCCAGCTCGATCTGAGTCTGATGTTCCTCATCGATCTGTAACAAACACACATGAACTGTTTGTTCAGATTTCACGACACAAAGGAAATCTGAATCTGTCCAGTCTGAGTTTTACTCACATCAAAGACGTACAGGTAGTTGTCTATCAGATCCTCCACGATCTTCACCTCGTGTTCTCCTTTCCCGTCAGTCTGGAACAGACTGGGAGCGAACAGCAGCGACAGGTTCTTAGTGCACATCTGGTTCAGACTGGCACACTTCTGCACCCTGAGAGAGAGGACGTCACATCACTTAAATTTGTGTCATAATAATTGAACACAGTCAAACCATAAAAAAATCAATTGAAAGTGAAAAATATCAAAGATTTCAGATTAGAATAATCTCCACTTTTCCTTCACTGGTCAGATTTCTCGTTTGTAGTCACTTTTTCAGTTCCGCTGCTGAACGTTTCAGTTTCAGTTCAGAAATTTTTAATTTCAGTTATGACACAAAGCTCTCATGTGGGCGGGGTTACTGTGCTGCGTCCCCATTGGCCAATTACTTTTGAAGGGACAGGTCAATGGTAAGATTTACTACTTGTTGCACTTCCTGACCATTGACCTGTCCCTCCAAAAGTAATTGCCCGATGGGGACGCAGCACAGTAACCCCACATGAGAGCTTTTTGTCAGAACCAAGCGACAACAACCACGGCTTGAAGCCAATGCAGAAGTCCCTTAAAGTGCAATACCACTGATGGTTACTGCCATTCAACTTCTCTCATGAAATACTGAGTCAATATGATTTTCAACGAGTCATTCTGGTCTCAATCGCTAAATTCAGGCCCTCTAATAAGTTTGCTGGTGGTCATTTTGTAAATTATTGCTCCATTAATAAGATATAAAGACGATTAGCAGCTTAGATGTCTGCTGTTTGAGCTTTGATCGACAGCTGTGATTGACAGTTTGCTCCCTGGCTCCAGGATTCACACTGAGTCGGACTATTGTTGCAATATTTCACCAACTTTAATGTGACTTGATAACGATACCTGTCGTGTTAGTTAGCTAATGTTAGCACAAGTCTGCAGCGCTTGGTATTTCCAGTAAGCTAGCGTTAGCTGTAGCCCGAGGTAGCGGGGCGTATTTCCATAGCGTGAAAGGCAACACCCTGAATTCCTTATTTGGAAGGTCCTGGTTCCAACAGAAAAGATGGCGCCGACCATAAGCTGCAACTCTGGGCTTCAAATCGGTTCTAATGCAAACCAACAGGTGATGTCACACCTCGCTGCGTCAATCTTTATATACAGTCTATAGTCAGAACTGAAAAATTAAGCAGAGAAATTGAAAATGTCAACACAATTGATTAATTAAGGTTTTCACTCTTGTATAGTTTTATTCTAAGTTCTGAGGTTTGATGTCATTTTTTGCTTTAAACATATTTTTATTCCTTTCAATCAATTTTTTTTTTGCTTGATTCTTGGGAGATTTTGTTCAATTATTATGAAACAAATGTAATCCCATATTTCTGCTACCAGTACCAGCACTGCTGTTTCTGTCAGCTCACCTGTACAGGTGGCTGATGAGAGCCGCCAGAGTCGTCCTGTTGACACGAGGAAGACTCCGGATGATCTCCTTGTAGCGATCGAACCTCTGGCTCTTCTGGGGGATTTCTGAGGAGGGAAACAGGACAGTCTATAAGGTAAACACACCTGCAGATGTTTGCAGCTGCTTCATAAACACACAGGTTTTTTTTATATTTAGTGGCATGTTTTATTATGTATTTAAACTCTGTTAAAGGACCAGTGTGGCATCTAGGGGTGCTGATTGCAACCAGGCCCTTTCTAGAGCCGGTGTTTGGTTTGTCCATTCTGGGCTACTGTAGAAACATGGTGGGCTCCGTGGAAGAGGACCCGCTCCCTCTGTAGATATAAAAGGCTGGAGCACTACTGGGAAGCTACAGAATGATATAAAAACCTCAAAAAAACAAAAAATAACATTGTATGTAAGTTACTGATTGAATAAAAATTATATAAATAAATAATGTTGATATTAATAACTGATGATGAGCAAAATTAGACTTTCTCAGCAAACAAATAAAGTTACAAATCTGCTGCCTGCAGCCATCAGCATCTCAGAGATTGTTGCCATTTCTTCATTGCTGAGACTATTTATATGCGTTCTGGCGTGGTCGGCTGTGCTACACAGGTCGCAGGTCGCAGTGAGGGGTACATGTCTGGATATGAACCCTGACACTAGACTGTGGTGTAAAGGAAAGTGGACTCACTGGCGGCCTCCTGCCACAGTGGGTGGAGGTCTGCCATGAAGATTGGGTCTTCGATCTCTCTGAAGAACCTCTTCAGGACGTCCGTCACGTCCTCGATGAAGTGGTCTCCGATCCGCAGTTTGACGTTTCGAGCATCTTTACGAAATTCTTCCATCAGCAGTTTGATCCTGGATTTGGCTCCGTTCTTCCTGTAGATCCCCTCGTGACCCAGACCTGCAGGCGGCAAAACGAGGAGCTTCAAGACGCTGTTAAGCTGCACAGATTTGATTTGATGTAAAGATGTAAAACGTGAGTTATGGCCACATGTTCCTCGTTGTTCTCCTCCTCCTCACCATACTGCGTGATGAAGGCGATGCAGCTGTCCACGATGATGGGGATGTCGTTTCTGCTCAGCTGCTGTTCTCTCAGAGTGTTTCCTTTACCGCCGGCTGCTCGCTGGATGTCCGAGTACCACAGAGAGAAATCTGTCCGACCGATCCCCTGCAGGTGGAGAGTCCTGACGGGTAGACGACACCAAACCATGAAGAAAAACTCAAACCAAAACCAACTGAAGTGACATTCAGCAGAAAACCTCTTTGTCTCACCTTCCCTTCTCGACTAAAACCAGGATGTCTTTCTTCTCGTGGTTCTCGGTCTCGGAGGTGATACCTTCAACACAGAAAGAGAGTTTTTCTCAATCAATCAGACATAATGATCAGCTGTTTTTTGTAGACAATGAGCAGGACTGGACGGGGACACTGACTGAGCTCCTGCAGGCGGTTCAGGTTGATGATGTCCTCCGCGGCTCCGTCGTGGCGGGGACAGATGAAGAGGTTGGACTTCTGCAGGACGAAGTAAGCCTCCTTCCATTGCTGAGGGTCTAGCATGGCTCTGTACCGCAGCAGGCCAACGCGCTCAAACTCCCGAGTCAGCAGGCAGTGGCAGCTGAGCGGCGTTGCAGCCTAAGGACGTCAGAGATACGTTTAGTAAAGATAAAAATATCACAGTAGAAGAATCAAAACTGTAAAAACACTCTTTTATAAGTAAAATTCCTGCATTCAAACTGCAACTGTCAGTGTCAGTGTTAAATTATTTAGCAATAATAGAAACTCACTGCTCCCAGTTCAGATAAATACATCAAGTATGAAGGAATCTTTCTAAAAAAAATTGGTAATTTGAGAGTTGATGTAATATTTTCAGAATGAAGTTATGAAGATTTGTGAGAGAGACGTCATAATATTTCAGTGAATAAATCTGTTGATATGATAACATTAATGCTGTAATATTGATATATTTTTCTCAAAATATTTTAACTTTATTCTCAAAATCGTACATTTTTCTGCAGCTTTGATACTGAGTCTGTTTGTCTTACTGAGGTGAAAAGACAAACAGATGTTAAAATGTTTAAATATATTTTCCTAAAAATATAATTTTCTAAAACGTTACAGTTGATAGTCCTCTCCATTATAATTCTAACAAACAAACATATATCAGACTTTTCTTCTGACCTGAGTCAGTGGTTCCATCTATATAAAGCAATTTAAAATATGTTTTAGTTCCTTTTGCACTAAAATAGAAACAGTGAGTTAATTTAAAAAATGCCCCAAAAGTCATATTAACATAATTTCAACAAATATACATTGAATGATATGAGATTTATCACACTGACAACAGTTAATAATTGTAAAATCGTATAATTATCTGGTTCATATCATATCTCTCTGGTAGAGTTCAAACTGTTGTTGCTGAAGGTTTCAAAACAAGCACCCAAACTACTGATTAAGGTGTCCCCCAAGGATCAATATTAGGCCCCCTGCTATTTACTCTATACATAAATAACATGTATTTTCCAACTCAGTACTGTAATGTCCATCTTTATGCAGATGATACCATCCTGTACCACAAACCAACCAGGCCTCCTCTAGGTTACAGACCTCTCTCTTTAACTTAAGGCTGGTTCTAAACTCTAAAAGGACTAAATGTTCGTGACCCGTAGATGTTCCCACACCTATCCAGGCTCTAAACGGAGAGCACAGTGCAGCAAATAGTCAGGACTTTGGTTAAACATGTTAGACTTGTTTCTCTTTTCAAAACAGAAACCAGATACAATCTATCATATGGGTTGGCTTTAAAAGTTCCTCATACAAAATCTGAACTGGGACGCACTGGTTTCCAGTAAGACCTCACCACTGGAATGAGTTGCAGCACAGCTTTAAGTTAGAGACACCCTTACCATTGAGGGACTTTAAGGTTTTACTGGCTGATATCTCTTATCATGTTTGTGATTGTTTTAATGAGTGTGTCTCTGAGTGTGTGATGATTGTTTTTTTATCTCATTGTGATCTCAGTGAGATTTACTGAATATATAAAGACTACACTAAACGACTGAGTAACTCATGAAACAGCAGATGAAGCAGGTCATGATGAATCAGGACAGTGTCTGAGTTGAAGTTAGTTCAGACCTTCCCGATGGCTTTGGTCCAGCTGTGCAGAGCGTCGGCCGTCTCCAAACCAAACTGATAAAGTTTATCTGAGGTCAAATACAACTCGAAGGTGTAACGAAACCTGACAGCAGGAGAAGAAGAAAGAAGTTCAGCAGATATCTCACCTTCAGACGATAAAGAGACCAATGCATCAAATAATTTAAGTAATCAAATACAACGAGTGAGAGAACAGATAAATGGGGCGTGTACCTGTCGATGAAGCCGTTGTTGTTGTTGTTGGAGGAGTCAGGTCGGGTGATTCCCAAACATACGATGTCTTTAATGCTGATCTGCATGCAGGGATCACCTGATCGGTCCGACTCGTAGAACAGCAGAGACTGATCCACCGAACACCAGAACTTCTGGAAGTCTGACACACAGGGCGACACATTTTCATCATTGCATCTAAATAATCTGCTGCTTCTGTTTCTGTGTTCACAGGAAGTGTTCAGCTGCTCGTTTATCTGAGTTTTAGGTGGAAAATAAAAGTTCACTTTAATCCTTTAATCCTTTAAACCAGAGCGAGCTGACACCTTCCTCCTCCTCCTCCTCCCGCCTACCTTCTCGTGTTTTTCTGGACAGCGTTCCTCTGTTGACGGTGTTGGACTTGTAAAGGTAACCAGAGTGCAGGACGGTCTGCATGATCTCATCGTACACACCTGGATCTGATGGAGGAATAGAAAACAATAGAATAGAATAAAAGACACACACACACACATATATGTGGCGTGAAATAAACTGTCATGTAAACGTTACTGAACTCTACTCTTACATGTCACTCACAGTAACTCTGAGTCACGTACAGAGTAGAGTTGGTCAGAGTAGATCAGAGCAGAGCGGAGGGCAGTACAGTAGAATAGAGTAGAGTAGATTAGATTACAGTAGAGTGGACACTGATCTTCCTGATAAATAGAGTAGAAGCAAAGTGGTATCAAGTATATTAATAATGGTGATATCAATGTTGATATTATTTTCATTAGTTCAGTTTGTCTTGAATGGAAGTTTCTCCATAAATGTCCAACAAAAGTGAAACTTCCTCGTCTCTCCGTCGACCCCCGTCGCTGTTGTCCTCCATGTTTATTGTTACCGTGCTGTGAGGCGCAGACACTGAATGATGACGACAGGCGATATGTGCAGAGAAGTGAGACGTTAAAAAAAAAACAACGCATGAAGTCCAATCTGAGCGTTCTGACAGCAGTCGCACAGCCAGAGTTCGGATATCAATCAGACCTGGACCACATATGCAAGTGGACCAGATCTAAAATGAAAACATCAGATTTGGGCCCCTTCAGCCGTATTGTGAACACAGTCGGAGTGTTTCTGCTCACTGAAGCAAACTGTAACCAAGTAAAAGCCTCCCTGCAGGAACCGAGCTGAGAACAGAGCAGCTGCTTCACAAAACCGACCTGAAGTCAGTCAACAAACACAACTAACCTCCAGCTTTCACTCTGCTGAGGAAAAAGTAGAACTGAAGTTATCAGTTCTACTTTTTATTACAGTTATTAATATGATGAAAATATGATTATAACAGTAATAAAGGCTGTTATTTCTGTTTTAGATATATATACATATACGCTCATTATGACTGTTTTAATTATCTTCTATTTCATTTTTTATTTTTTTAACATTTTGAGCTGCATTTTTTTGTATAAAGGGTGCCTTATAAATACATTTCTTTTGCTCCTCCTTGTGTTATTATAGTATTATGTAAATATAGTAAGTAAGAGTATAGAACAGTTGATTACAGACCTGATGCGATGCAGTGATCCAGCAGGTGATGAGGTCGTTGGCAGCCGTTGGAGTCGTTGGCGAGGCGAGCAGACTCCGCCTCCGAGAAAATCTGAGTGACAGTTTTCAGAAGAGTTTGTTCAGAGACGGCCGAACACAAAACCTGCAGGCGGACATAAAGAGAGAGAGACATAAAGAGAGGGAGACATAAAGAGAGAGAGACATAAAGAGAGGGAGACATAAAGAGAGTGAGACATAAAGAGAGTGAGACATAAAGAGAGAGAGACATAAAGAGAGAGAGACATAAAGAGAGAGAGACATAAAGGGAGTGAGACATAAAGAGAGTGAGACATAAAGAGAGTGAGACATAAAGGGAGTGAGACATAAAGAGAGAGACATAAAGAGAGGGAGACATAAAGAGAGAGAGACATAAAGAGAGAGAGACATAAAGGGAGTGAGACATAAAGAGAGTGAGACATAAAGAGAGTGAGACATAAAGGGAGTGAGACATAAAGAGAGAGACATAAAGAGAGGGAGACATAAAGAGAGAGAGACATAAAGAGAGAGAGACATAAAGGGAGTGAGACATAAAGAGAGAGACATAAAGAGAGGGAGACATAAAGAGAGAGAGACATAAAGAGAGAGAGACATAAAGAGAGAGAGACATAAAGGGAGTGAGACATAAAGAGAGAGACATAAAGAGAGGGAGACATAAAGAGAGAGAGACATAAAGAGAGAGAGACAGAAAGATGAGATGGGGATACCTTGGATGTTTTTGAGTCGGGGGGTTAAAATGTCTCTGAGCCTCCAGCTACTTTTATCTTTTCTCTCTGATGTTTTTGTTTCCAACAACATTCAGGTCACTTTAACCAGCCAGCTGATGCCCCACTGCACTCTGGGAAATTCTGCATCCAAACATTGTGCAGCTTTTAAACAAAATGTAAGTAACCTGAACACAGAGAGCTGATCTGATATCAGATCTGTGAGGAGCATGTAGATGTGAGGTAACGTGAGGTCAGAGATGCTGAGGAGATAAACACTGAGTCAGCAGCTTATTGGGACTCAATGGATCAAACTGATAGTGTGAGAGTTATAAATATTCCATAAAAAAGATGATTTCCTAAAACGATCAGCTGCAACCAAGCGGCAACCTCCGGGGCTGTAAAATGAAACCAAAAACTGCAGTTCCTTGAACGACCACTTGAGGGTTAATCCCCATAGACCCCCATGTTAAAATGCCCAACTGTACAGCAGAAATAAACATGTTTACAGCCTGGTACAAACAACGGTTTTGGTCTCTGTAGCTAATTTCTCCTTTCATGACAACTGTACGGGGGGTGAAGTAAGTTTTATTAAGCCATAAAGTTCTGCATAATGAAGGACATGGCTGCTTTGAGTGACACTTCCACCAGCCGCTAGGTGGCTTGTTTCAGCCATTCGGCCCCGCCTCTTTGCCCGTTTTTGATTGGCTGGGAGTTAGGCAGCGTCACGCACTGCCAAGATGGCGACGGCCAGAGCGGCTCGCTTTGAGCTTCAAAACCGCTCTTCAGAAACCAACGGGTGACGTCACGGTAACTACGTCCATATTTATATACAGACTATGGCTGCAACAGAAGAAAGATCTGATTTGCTTTATCAGAGAACAGAAGAAGCACTTCAGAGCAGACTGACATTAAACATGAAAGCTGACCTGAGGTCAGAGGAGCAGAGAGGAGCAGAGAGGAGCAGAGAGGAGCAGAGAGGTCTGAAACGCTCGCAGCTACTGAAGCATTAGAGACTCACTTTGTCTCCTCAACATGAAAGCCTTCTGTTCTCCTGCTCAGAGCTGCTGTTCACAGTAAAACCTGTGTGTTCACATGTGATGGAGGAATTACACCAAACTACATCTGACTAGAAAGTTCTTTTCGTCAGGGTGCAGGTATCAGTATTTCTATTATTTTAGTAGTAACAGCAGAAATGTTTCTGCATTTATGGTAATAGAAATGAAATATAAACATAGAATAGTATCCAGAATTAAATTTGATTAAAGTTTGATGTTTATTAATGATAATAATAATAATAAATTGAGTATATAGAGCAACCTTTCCTAAACAAAACGCAGCTTAATGTGTTTGACAAATTAAAAAAGAAAGGAGCGTCAGACGCACCCTGAGCAGCTCCTCCTGGCTGCTGAATGCAGGATGGGGGAGGCGGTATCGTCCCTCTCTGTATTTCTGAGTGATGAACTCTCTCCGCTGCTCTGCAGACGCGTCACAGTCCATCTCCTCCGACACAGACAGCCGAGCCGCCCAGAACTCGTTGGCCCGGTCGTTCCCCAACATGATGAAGAGCTGACAAACAAACAAACAAACAAACAGACAAACAGACAAAAAGAGGTCTGAGACGAGGCTCATTAACTGAAACATTTCAGATTCACAAAAGTGAAACCTTAAAGAGCAACTTAACATCACAAGTCCTTTACATGGTCCAAAAAAGTATATAATGTTAAATGTGACGCCAGTTACACAAACTACTATCATAGCTGATATCCAATCCAATCCATTAAATGTATTGAATGTCTGTTTCCATCCACTGCCTGTGTGCATATTAGCAGATAAACAGCAGGTGGAGCTAATTCTCCAGTCGATGCCATTAAACCATTAGAGAAAAAACAACAAGATGTCTCTTAACTGCATTTTGAAGTAATTTCAAATCATATAATCTGTGTTAAAATATAAAATCAGACTATAAAAGACCCAAAGCTTCTTTCTAACATGTTGCAGTAAATGACAGTATCATCTGCAGGTGGATATTTGTGTCTGTCTGGCCCCAATGGGGGCAGCTGACCTGGATTACTCTTTAAGACACATCACCTGTGGTGGCCACACACTGATTAGCAACCAGTGCCACCACAAATGTGTGGCCTCTCCCCAGTCCACAGAGTTCCTAGCCATGTGTCTGGATGCCAGAGCAAGAACTTTTTCCCTAACTCCTGGAAGACAGGCCGCCCTCAGGGCTTGTTATCTCAGTTACATTTGGGAGGCAGGGTAACCTGGAGATTGTGCCTCCGCCTCTTGGGGTTGATGGCAGCTACAGTGCACATTGTGCCCCTGCCTCTTCTGAACATAAGCCCAGTGCAGTGCTGCCTCCTGAGACTTGGACTTTGCCCACAGAGAAGTGTGAGAGTGTTGGTGACACACAGTATGTGTGTAGGTCTCTGTTGGTGGGAGCAACCAGCCAGCTTAACGTGGGGCAATGCACTGGGGCTGGCGTTGCATCGCCAGGTGGTGTCATCTGATGCCTCCCTGGTAGGGCAAAGGCAGTAGTGGCCAGTGGTACAGTGGTACTGGCTGGCTCTCCAGGGGGGAACCCCTCCCCGGAGAATAGAGGCTGCATCCAGAGGTTGTAAGCGAGATCTAGGACCGCTTTAGCACAGATGTAGCCAATCTCTTCACCTCCAGGGAGACAGCTCACTCTCCCCTCTTTTTCTCCATGAGGAGTAACAATACTCCCTTGGGCACTGATGTGATGGCATATCCTGTATGCCTCCCCTCCCTTCATCCCCCTGCACCCGCTCCTACAGAGAGTCCAGGTGGAAGAGCCACATCCTGGTGGATGATCTGGTTCTCGACAATTGCACCCCTCCTTCAAGGACGCCCCTGGGAGCTCCCTGTTTGGCAGGACCCCCTATACCAGGCCGATGGGACTCTTTTTCATCCTTTTCCCCAGGGGCTTATGCTTTGGGCCTGGCCCCTGAGAGTTGCTCTAGGAAATGTTGGAGGTGGGCAAGTCTCCCTCAACTTTGAGGGGAATGGTAGCAGCCATTAAGGCAGCCCGTGTTGGGCCTCAGAAACTGGCAGAGGGTTGTTGCAACCTTATTGCTCAGTTTCTTAAAGGTGCTTGTAGGGTTACTCCCTACCACAGAAGGTCTACTGTCCCCCCATGGGATTGGAGGTGGTGCTGTCAGCCTGCAAAATGAGCCATTAGAGCCCCTAGAAACAGTTGGGCTGAAATGGCTTTCTGTCAAGTAGGCATTCTTGTTAGCAATTGTCGGCTAAAAGAATGGGATAGCTCCATGCCCTTCTGGTGCATGAGGAATGGTGCCTCTTCTCGCCGGGCGATGCTGCGGTGGTGCTGTACCTGAACCCTGCATTTGACCCTATGTTGTGGTCCGAATTGCACTCCAGACAGTCTATTGAGCTGCATTCTTTCCTCAGGACAGTGAATCATTGTTGAGTGAGCCTCATGGGCCTTATGGCGAGTTGACCCTCTATCTGAGATTTGTATGGCTGCTTCTTGGTCAACTCCGTCCACCTTTATTAGGTTCTACTGCATGAATGTGGTGGCAGGCACCCCATTCACTGACCATGTGCTGGACTCAGTGCAGTTGGACATGGCCTGACATACCATGCCTCAAGGACCACAGCGCTTCCAAGGATGGACCTCGGCTTGGAGTGATGTCTTTTTCGTTCAGAGCTACTCTTGCAACCTGGCAGGCTAGGTGGCCTTCCACCCATTATGGCTGGCCTCAGTGTTATTTGTTAATAGTTTCTTTGTTTGAGCACATTGGTGATTCTGGTGGTGGTGACGTCTCATTCGAACTCAACTGCCGTTTCAGGATCCTGCAGGAGCAGCTAGGTTTACTTGGTTTCCTTTCAGTGTGTCTTACAGAGTCCCTGTACATATGGAATATGTAGGGTGGAGAGTTAGTCTCAACACGATAGAGAACGGAAGGTTATATTGTAACCCAGGTTCTCTGAGTGGAGAGTATCTCTCCAGCTAGGAGCCGCTCCGAAAATGTTCCAATCAAGGTTAACCGGAGAGGCCACACATGTGTGGTGTTTGTATGACCACTGGTTGCTAATCAGTGCTGGGCCACCACAGGTGATGTGTCTTAAAGAGTAATCCATGTCAGCTGCCCCCGTGGCGGCCAGTCCCTGTACGTATGGAATATGTAGGGTGAAGAGACAGTCTCTGCTCTCAGAGAACCTGGGTTACAATGTAACCTTCGGTTCTATGAATACTGGCTGACCAGGCCGCAGAGAGGACAGGTGTTTCAGGTGTTTCAGGTGTTTCAGGTGTTTCAGGTGTTTCAGGTGTTTCGGGTGTTTCGGGTGTTTCAGGTGTTTCGGGTGTTTCGGGTGTTTCAGGTGTTTCGGGTGTTTCAGGTGTTTCGGGTGTTCCTGGTCTCACCTGGACGATCTCGTTGCTCCAGACACTCGTGTCCAGTTTCAGACTCTGAACTTTAGAAACCATCGTCCCCAGACCTCTGTGCTGCCCTGCACACACACACACACACACACACACACACACACATACACGTAATATTATATCAATAATATAGGAAATCAATATCACTTTATATTCAATGTTCATGTTGCTGAAATCACACAGAAGCAGGACGAACGATTACAAGTTTGATTTTTATTAAATTATAAATCACTGTATACTCGCGCATAATTATTATTGTAATTATTGTTACATTATAATCATATTTTTTAAAAGTATTTTGTTTTAATTTCCCTTTTAACTTTATTTTTTGTAATTTTCATTTAGCATTTTTGTTTTTTTTATAGTCTTGAGACTTAACTTCCAACATGGAGGGTAATAATAATGATAATAATGAGAAACATATATAAACAAATAACATTTGAATTTAAAAATGCATAGTAAATATACTAAATAAATACTACTACTACTGAACAATAATAATAATAATAATAATAATAATAATAATAATAATAACATAATAAAGATAACATATTGAACTTTTTAACTCTATTGTATTGAGGAATTTGGGACTGTAAGGAGTTGTAATCACTTTGATGGATTATTGTTGAGCAGAGTTGAGGTCAATATAATTATTGATACCAGACACGTGGTGAACACACACACACACACACACACACACACACACACACACTTGGTGTGGACTTTAATACCATTAAATACAGATTGTGTTTGGCCTACTTACACCTGAACAACAACATATTAAATAAACTTATTATTTTATTTTTACAGGTTTGACTTTTTGAATTTTTAAAGTTCACATAAACCTTTAAACTGAACTTTACTGGTTGCAGTATTTGTACTAATTTCCCATGACAACCCGGCTCCCTCAGCCAATCACAGCAGACCCTGTAACTCTGCTCATGACGTCATCCTTAGCAACAAGGTCAGTCCCCCCCCCCCCCCCCCCCCCCCCCCCCCCTTCACCAGCTACATTCATCAGGAAAAAGTTCTCAGCAGCTTTTGTTCATGAAATGATTCGACTCCTGAACGTGACGCAACAACATGCAGACTGACTGACTGACACACACACACACACACACACACACACACACACACACACACACACACACACACACACACACACACACACACACACTCCCAAAATGCAGTTGAACCAGTACGGTGACAGTTTCACCTGCAGTGATTCATGTCTTCACAGGTTACCAAAGTGTCTGAAAGCATTAAAGCAGTAAGTTGTTTTCTAACAGTTCGTGTACCGTTTTTCTTTTTATGTCTCAAACTTCTGCATGTATGTGTGTGTTTTATTTCCTTCACTGAGACTGAGGTTGATATATATATAAATTAATATGTTGTACAGTAATTATTGTTTCCACCTCATGCACCTGTGTTTAATGTCCTGTTACTGTTTTTTTTACTTTGCTTTTTTACTTGAAGAGTGCTTTAAATAAATGATTAGTCAATTAATTGACAGAACAGTAACAGCCAGCTATTTTGGTAATTGATCGGTAGTAGAAGTCATGGCTGGATTAACGTCCTTTGGGGCAAAAGTTTGTTGTTAGGCAACTATTGACCCCGACTCCACTTTATAGTAGATTAGAGCTGAAATAATTACACTGTGTGCACACTAACGTTCTTTAGACTGACAGAAAATTAATTGTCAATATTTTTGATAGGTGATTAATCCTTTAAGTAAGTTCATTTGCACCAGTGTTTTCGACTGTCAGTTAGAAAAATCAAATAATCTGAATATATCCACTTCACTTTCTACTATTTTCTGACATTTAATACACTGAACAATCAATCGATTATTAAGACAAACATCAGTCAGACCTATTGATCATGAAAACAGTTGTTGGTTGCAGCCTTACAGTACTCCTGGTGATGAAATAACACGACCTTACCTCAGGTTTGTGTGATAAAAACACAATGAGGTCAATATGAACTAAAACAGTTCAGACTGTAAAACTAGACTTTAAGCTGAGTCCCTCTGCAAGACCAGGACCACCAGGTGGCAGACGGAGGACCGGTCACACTTCATATTTTACTTCAGTGGTGCAATTTCAAGCAATGAATCTACATTAATTACATTATGTAGCTCCAAATGATATGAAGTAAACTTGTAAACTTGCTGCCTGCTTTACCAGCCTTGTTAGTCGTAGAGTAGAAAACGCTCAACGTTTCCCGTCATTTGTGAGGATTTGCTGCTGCTCTTGGTCTTGTTTGATGGATTTTGGACGGTTGGTTGAACAGAACAGGCTATTTGATGACATCACCATGGGCTTGAAGAAACTGACGGACATTTTTCACTGTTTTCAGGCCTTTTATAGACCAAACAATCATTGGATTAATCAAAACATAACTGTTGAAATAATGGTGGTTTGGGAGGTTGTCAATATGTTGTTGTTGACCAACAAGCTCACTAATCAATTTAAATAAACATCAGTTTGATTTATTTAGGTTAATTTAATCCAATCTAATTGTTCCTCGATGGTTGCCAGAGTGTTTTGAGTGGTTGCTAAGGTGTTAATAAGATGTTACTTTGTTGTTGCCGGGTTACATGTTTTGGTTGGCTAACAGGGTGTTTGAAGTGTTAGCGGTGCTAGCTGGTTGTTGTGTTGTGCTACCCAGTCTAATTCAGTCTAATGTCATGGTTGCTTGGTGGTTGCTTGGTGGTTGTCGTGGCGTTCTGGGAGATTACTAAGGTGTTAGAAGGTCCCGGTTGTGTTTCCAAGAGTTTGTGAGGACATTTCTAGATTTTAAACAACATCAGACAAAGTAAAAACTAATTTGACGATATGAAAATAGATAGAATAGATTGTTTATGTGCAGTTTCCCACTGGGACTAATAATCTTGTCTAATTTAAAGTCCTGTTCCTCTCAGGTGAAGCTCGTACCTGCACAGTTCTTGCAGATGACCACACACAGGTTGATGGAGGCCCAGTCGGGGTTCAGGGCCTTGCAGTCAGCACACATCCTGTTGGAGCGGTTGGACCAGATCTTCTCGGCCACCTCGTAGTCCGACAGCGTCTCGGCGATGGACTCCTGCAGCGCCTCCATCCAGTCCCGCTTCTCCCGGTCCGAGTCGGCCGTGAAGCTGAGGAGGCGGAACAGAGGCCTGCAGTGAGGCTTGATGGAAGGTCGCCACGGCAACGGCATTTTAAAGACGGAAATCCTCTTTTCTAAAAATCTGTTCATTTAAGTTTTCAGTATTCACATTGAAATAGAAAAGCAAACCAGAATCCTTCTTGTTTCAGTACAAACGGAGCCTGCGAGCCCTGAACCTCTGCTTCTTCTGTTTCTTGTAAAAATCAACAGTTTGAACTCATTTTGCAGCAGAACTGTGAGTCAGAACGTTGCAGAGCTGCAGGGAATTAGCTGTAAGGAGCTTTTTCTGATTCAATGACCTGGTTTTTGGGACCAAATGGCACAGCCTGGCAGAGAGGACCAAACATTTTCACTGTTCATGGTTTCATGTAGAGAGATGAAAACTGAAGACGTGGACATGAAACGTCTCTGTTTTTAGATGAAACAGATTCTTTTCTGTTTTAGGTTTTAAAGGTTCTGTTACAGGAGGAAAGAACATTTCTGATTTCTAGTTGTTAAATTTTCTCTGTTTCTTTATTGGTAAACATCTTTAATCGTTCTGTTTCAGATCAAACAGCCAATAAGAGAGCAGCATGTTCTTTCAACATGAATCCATGTGGAAACAAACTCATGAGACAAGAACAATGTGTTTCCTGCAGAGTTGTATTGATGAAGGTATTTAGAGATGATGATGATGATACCTGAAGGTTTTGTACGGAGTGATGAGGTCGAAGCTCTTGTGTTTTCCATCTCTGATCGTTGCTCCTCGAGCTTCGATCAACGTGATGCCGATTCCGTTACGAAAACACTGCAAACACAGAAACGACACATGAAGCGAGTTCGCAGGTTTTACTCTGTGAGATTCTTCTCTGATGTTTCTGCAACTCTGACGAGGAAAAAAACATCACAGATAAAACAGAACAGATAAAACAAGAGTTTAGGTTTCGTTTCTGCTTTATCTTCAAATTGTCTGCATCTGAATTTCACTGCCGTTGATCCTTCAGTATGTTTTATATGATCATTTTTTAATTCTTGGTGTGAGAAATCTAAACGTGTTATTACAAAACTTCTCAAATCATGTTGTACAACAGCTTTGCCAACTTTATGTCAAACAATAAGAAAATATTCATCAAGATAACGAATCTGACCAGATATCTGATATCAGTTCAGGACTCGACAGGTTTTGAATCTCGCTGCTATAAACACATTTTGGTTTGTATATATATCAATATATATATATATATAAATATAGTTTATATTTTATCATCACATTTTTTATTTCTTATTCATTGTTGCTTTTATGTTTTTGGCATTAGATTTGTCATCAGTGTGTTGATGTGATTTATGAGTTAACCAAAGTTAACCAAGTTGAAGGTGAAGTAAAGAGTAACTCCAGCTGTCAGATAAAAGCACAGCAGGAAATATAAACGTAGTGAAGTAAAAAAATGGAAACATTCAAGTTAAAGGACGAGTTCACTGTTCTTCAAGTGTGTCTTAAACCAACAGTCAGGAGCCCAAATGAACATTAAAGCTGTTTTTCTTGCTGTAATCATTCCTCCTGTTCATACTGACCATTAGAAGATCCTTCATAATGACCTTACAATGGAAGTGATGGAGGACAAAATACACAGTCTGAAGCTAATATGAAGCTTCAGTGTCCAAATGAGTCAAATCAAGTAGATATCTTTCAACATTACAGTCTTTTTAGTGCCAAAGTCCCTCTTTTTGTTACTATACTTCCACCGCAGCTCAACAGGGAAACACAAAGAGGGAATTTGATGCTAAAAAGACTGTAAATGTGTCAGATATCCACTTGATATGACTAACTCAGACTGCTGAAGCTGAATAGAAGCTTCACACAGACTTTTAAATGACTGTGTGGACACACTGTGGATTTTGGCCTCCATCACTTCCATTAAAGCACATTTGAAGGACCTTTTAATATCCAGTATGAACAGCAGGAATGATTACAGACACCTGACTGCTGGTTTAACACACTGGGAACACTGGGAACACTGGGAACTCATCCTTTAAGTACAAGTGCATCAAGATATAACAGTACTTGAATGCATCCTGAACTCTGATCTGAGCAGTAAAGTTGAACCTCACAGCTGAACTAAAGTGTATACACTAGTTTGTGCAGTTTGTTTCTGAGCCGCTTCAACATGCAGCTGCAGTGAGAACAGCTTGTTAACAACCAGCAGCAATCAGCCTGCAGGTGCCGCGACATCACGTCTCTGTTGCTCTCACCTGTTCGCTCTTGTAGAGCCAGATCTGCTCCGTGTTGATGGCAGCGTACACTTTGGATTTGGTTCCTTTCAGCTCGAGGACTCCGTGTTTCTGACAGTGAGATCCGGGACCGAAACGCCGCCGACCGAACACCAGCTGATCTCTGACGTGTTCCTGCAGCGTGGAGACCCAGCGCCGCCTCAGCACTGACACACACACAGAGAATGAAAAGTTGCAAAAGACGCATCTATTTCAGCAAATGAAGATCAACGTTTCGGCAAACTGTGTTCAACCTGAGAGTCATGAGACCAAACACACGTTCACATGATCGAGACATCTACAAACACCTAACAGAACACACTTTATATGTCTACATCTGTGCAAAAAGGCTACAATTTAATATTAAATAAGGGAAGATTCATTCTAAATATGTATCATATCACTATGTATATAAATATCAAATAGAAAATATGTTAACATGTCTTGGTTCATCTACATGAATCTCTACGTGCACAAAACATTAAAAACCTGTTATTAAAAAGAAGTTTATCATTGTTGTCCGAATCAGTAAATTTATGCACAAAAAGCTGTTGCAGAAAGTCGAGTCATCATATCATCATATATTTTATGTTATAAGTTACAGACAGATTAATCACATTTCTGCTGCATACATCTTATTTCTAGTTACAGAACCGTAAATGACGAAGTTTAGCTGCATTTTGTCTGAAGGAACCAGGGACTGAATTTAGTTCCTTTACCCACAAACACTTTCAGAGCAGACGTCATTGATCGGTGTCACTGGTATCAATATTAGGACGAGAAACTGATATTTACTCTGATGTTTATTAATGCAAAACAATATTTATAATGTTGTTCAACTTCCAGAGAAGTCGGTCTCATACTGTACTTCCTGTTTTACTAGTAGGTTATCATTTTATAAATCTTTTGTATAGATGTTACAAATGTTTTCAAACTAAAGAGTCAATGTTTGTTGTCAACTGAATGTGATGTAATGTCATTTTGGGGATACATGTTGATGAGTAGTCTATCTGAAGGCTGCTTGCTGACCTCTGGGGTTAACTAGAGATATCTTTGTCTTAAGCCTGCTGTTTTAGAGACCATACTAGTTTATAAGAAGGTGTGACGGTTCGTGGAAGTGTCCGTTTAGGGACCAGACTGTTTTTAGCTTTGCTCCTGGAGACGTATAAAGCTGTCTAGTTTGGGTTCACAATCTTTAGAGAAAGGACCGTCTGAACAACAAGCTTTCTCTCCAAAAATACAAGATGATTGTATTTTTGTTTGGACATTTGTATAATTGTTACTGATGATGTGATGGATTGTACAACGTCTACAGCTTCAACAAGTAACAATGTTTGATGCTTTCTTTGTGTCTCCGTGTGCCTCTTTCTCAAGAAAATTTCCTCAACACATCCGACTTACGAAACAATAAATACAAAGAACAACAAGAGAATCTGTTTTCTTGTTGTTTTATCTGATCTTCACGGTTCTTCAGCTGCCATGGAAACGAAACAGGAACCAACAAAAGAGACTTTTCAGTTCCTGGAGTATCGATGGTTGAAAAGTCTGATTTACAGGATGAATCTTGATAAAAGAATAAAATTACACTATTGAAGCCGAAACAAAAACATGTTGATAACTTCAAAAGAATAAACAACCAACTGTTTTAAAGCAGCTCAGTAGTTTGTGAAGAGCTTCTATGTGATCAGTTTCTTCTTATGTCATTAGTGTCCTGCTGTTACAACACAATAACTTATCAATAACTGCACATACGTGTGAATACTTCTTTAGCAGCTTATGATAACAGATTGAGAGCCGTCCTCGTCTGTCTCTGTGTCTTCTTCTTCTTCTGCTACTTCCTGTCTCAGCAGCAGAATTAAAGTCTGTGTCTGTTATCTGCAGAGAGGCTGCAGTGTGAATGCAGCAGGTTACTGGGTCAGCCTTTTGTCTGTCCCAGCTGGAGCCGAGTCACATGACCTGCTGAGCTCCATGCTGCCACATAGAGCAGCTACTGTACTGAGTGTTAGAGCAGATCACACACACACACACACACTGATGTCTGTTGGTTTTCACATGTATGTAGCTCAGGTTTATGACTCCTGAATAAAAAATATCCTCCAGACATGTTTTTAGACATATTAAAATAATCTGCTTTGAATAATTAATTGTGTCTAATATGGTTTTTCCACAAAGAAAGTTATATTAGCTATTAAGAAATGGTTAAAATTACATCTCCTCCTTCTCCTTCATTAAAAATCCAGAATCTATGAATATGTAAGTATTTTTATTTCCAAAAGTTTAACTGTTGGACATCAGATGTCTCCTCCTTCATTGTAAAGTCCTCTCCACATTACGCTGAGTCTAGATAGCGTAGCGTAAACGCTTCTGGTCGTGGTTACGCCCGTGACGGTGCAGGCTTACACGTGTAAGTTGCTGCGTTGTGACATCACAAATTAGTTGTGATGTCACAACGCAGGTCTGCTCCTTTTACTCAGATTTTCAAGGAGCTCAGAGAAACTTTCTACTTTCAGCAGATGAACATGAAAACAAACATCATTCTGCACAGAGAAGAGAACAACGTCCGACTGAAGGAACAGCGAGAAAAACAAAACAAATTAATGTTTGAGGCACAAAATCAGAAGGAAAAGTTAGGATTTTATAATTGAACTAAAACCAGGATGCACTTTTATCTCTGTGTGGAAATCTGACATTTTTGGCAACTTTCCTCCCAAGAAAAACCACACAGCAGGTCGTAACGTCAGTCGCCCAAAAACGAGTTAGTTTGAGTGACAGCTGCCACCCAACGGCTGCAGAAATCACAACCCGGAGCACTTAGCTTCTCATCTAACCCTCAGTAACATAGAAAATGTATTAATTAATAACAATTAATCATTTGTTCTATAAAACAGTGAAAAATCAGCACAAGCAGATTTCATTCAATGTCTTGTTTCGTCTGAGAAACAAAACCAAAATATTCAATTTATAATCACGTCAGACCAAGAAAAGCAGCAACAAGCTGTGAGAACCTGGAAGCTGCTTGTGTGTGTGTGTGTGTGTGTGTGTTTGTGTGTATGTGTGTGTGTTTACCTTCATTATCAGCCCTGAAAACAAAGATCCTGTGACTCGTCACGATTTCAAATTTGTTGTCTTTGGCTGGGCGGGCCATCTGGATGGCAGCCAATGGGACGACTCCTTTAGGGTAGATGTCCTGAAACACAGAGCAGGTGTGAGGCAACGACGTTGATGATGATGTTTGATGTTAAAGTTCATTCAGTCAACGAAAACTATGATGTCAAATATTAGACGACACTTTTCTCAGGATGACACGAGATTAAAACTAAATAAAAAGTAACTTTGAAAACGAGAACTGCAATGAAATGTTTGCCATTTTTCACCAGTGAATAAAAACCTGCAGGATGAGGAGGAAGGTCTGTTAACATCTGTGTGAACGTGATAAATAAGAATGATCTTCATACCTTCTCGCTGCCGAAGTACATCAAGTTTTTACCATCAAACTTCACGTAGCGCTTCTGGAAAACGTAGTTCCTGCAAAATAAAAACACACATATCAGATCCAGAGAGTCAAATGATCACATTTACAATAACCAAGCTATCTGATTAGTCAAAGACATGTCCCAGCTAGCTGTTTATTGGTTGATCCAGCAGAACCAGATCAGTGTAGCTGCTCTGTGATGTGTTTTTCTACTCTGACAAGATGAAAAACTACAAAGCTACAAAATCTGAGAGGTCAACTTTAAAGAACAGCAGCAGAACAAAACAGACACAGGTGATTCATGACAAATATATCAGATATATCACTGATTTACTCAGAAAGTTTTTGGATAAACAGAGGAGGAAAATAAGGAAAACAAAGAAGAAGAAAAGACAAACACACACCGAGTGTAGTGTAAAGAAGAGTCAGAGGATGAAGAAGAAGAGGAGGAGGAGGAGGAGGAGGAGGAGGATGAGGAGGAGGAGGAGGAGAGGAAGGTGACGAGGCAGCTCCACAGGAGGGAGGAGACGCAGGGAGGAGCGGAGAGGAGGAGACGCAGCAGAACAGTCAGCGCTGACCTCTGACCCCTGAAACATAAACATGAACACACATAAACTCTGCTTCATGTTAAACAGCTGATTGTTTGATCTGTTCAGACTGAAGGAGGTAAAATCTCATCAGACAACAGGACTACAACCTCCCTAAAAACCTCTGGAAACTCTTCAAGGATCACTGGGAGCACAAAGGTCCTACAGCTCCCTTAAAAAACTTCAAAAACCCTAAAATACATCTGGAAACTCTTCAAAGGTGAATGGAAACTCATCATCTTCCTTAAAAACCACAAGAATGTGCTCAAGTTTACTACTCCCCGGTCTAACTAGCTGTGTAAATCAAACACATCCCCATGTAGTTTAGTTCTCACTGGTCTGACCCACTGTATAAATCAAACGCACCCATGTAGTTTAGTTCTCACTGCTCTAACCAACTGTATAAATCAAACACACCCATGTAGTTTAGTTCTCACTGCTCTAACCAACTGTATAAATCAAACGCACCCATGTAGTTTAGTTCTCACTGGTCTAACCCACTGTATAAATCAAACGCACCCCTGCGGTGACAGCTTGTCCAGCCAGCCACTTATGATGGGCGGGGCTCTCTCGGTCAGGGAGGTGTAGCTGGCGTAGGGGGAGATGATCAGGTCCTCGTCAGTCTCTAAAGGGAAGCTGTGGGGGGGCAGGGTGAGGCTGCGCAGGGCGGGTGGAGCTTCACCGACGGTGCTGTAACCCTGAGAGTCTCCAGAGTGAAGGGCCTGAGACAAACGCTTCGTCCAGGAGAGCTTGTGACACCTGAATATACAAAAACAACTTTATTTCTACACAAAAGGCAGTGTCAACTTCGTACAGGGAGATTGGTCCACCTGTCACCGCCACTGGTCGGCTCAGAATGTGATAAAAACATGACAATTTAATGGAGACAAACTGTCAGTTTTCATATTTTGATGGCAAAATTTTATATTCACAACTACAAATTTTATAAATTCCCACCTAGTTTGCTGCCTTGTCATTTACAAACCAAATGGCTTCCTCAAAGCATTAAAACAATAACCTTAACTTAGTTGAGGAAACACCACAAGGTTCATTTAGTACCATCACATGATCTTCTGCATTAGGTCCATTTAGTATCTGATCAGAAGCTTTCAATCATATCTTTCTTACCTCAACATTAACTTAGCTTTGTTTGCATTCAACAAATCCTACTGCATACTGTTGTTTACAAACTTAATCTGAAGAGATGATCCACATACTGTATATATAAAACTGTATCATCTGCATATCTACACATATTAGTTCCATGTCCTTCAACACCTAAATCATTTATATAAATAGACACTAAAAGTGGGCTGAGCACAGAACCTTGGGGCACTCCAGATCGGATGGTATGCAGATGATACAGTTTTATATATGTGTGGATCTTCTTTTCACATGCACTAAACTAGTCTATCTTTAATACTTTGCAGTTCATTCTTGTAGCGTCTCGACACTTTGATTGAACTCTCTGTACTCTTTAACTGAACCACCATGTTTGATATTTTGTCCATAAAGTAATAAAATAATCTTCAGTGTAACTGGTGTCTTACCCATGATCCTCTAAGTGTCTTTCCTCCTCCCTCTTTGTTTCTCTTCCCTCCAGTCGGCTTCTTTCACTCTGGACGTACACGAAAGATAAAATATTAACATGAATGAGAAAGTTCTTGTGATCACAGAGTAGATTCATTAAAAAACTGCCGTCTCACCTCACAGATCTGTGGATTCCTTCTGGTTTGGAAAACAGTTTCACAGTATGGGCTGATCTCCTCCTCGGGGTCGTCTGTCGAAGCTGTTAGCAGAAAACACTGAGATTTAACTGCAGCACTGATGATAATGTAACCCTAAACTCAGACACCGTGGTATTAATCCACAGCTTTAATCTTTAGTTTTTAATCATACGGTACCATAAACTCTCAGATACTAGCATAGATGCTAAAAGAAAAACAGAGGAAAATTATTCACCTGCACTTTTAACATAATCATAGTATATGCAGGTGACATTTTCAGTGAATACAGTGTTAAACTCAAAATATACAATTGTCTGCCGGTAGAGGTCTCTCAATCAAAACAATAACAAAAGACGGAGTTTGATGATGTTTGTAAGTAGCTTAACAACCAGCTTCTTCAATGTTCACCGGTAACAGAGGTCTCTTCCTCTCCAAAACAAACAGACCCAGTGATTAATACTGGTAAAAACAAAGAATAAACCAGTTTCACGTTTAAAAATCAGTGTTTCTTTTAGACTATTCAGTGGACACCAGACGTCCAGAGAGGCTGGAAGCCAATCTGCTGCTAACATTTGCTCAGCTTGTTTCTCTATTAAGATCCAGATGTCCGATGACTAAAATCCTTCATCCGTTTAACTTAAAACAACCAAGATCTCAAAAGTGTATTGTTAAAATGTGGCTTGAAACTGAATAAAAAGTCAATCTATAGCAGCTTCTGGCAGACAACCACAACACGGTGATAAAAAGGTGATATGATGGCTGACAGGCGACACAATGAAACAGACCATTAACTTGATTAAAATTATGGATTTCTGTTGGTTTGAACATAGTCAGAAACATTTCGGATAATGTCAGTACATACCTTAACAAAATATGTAACATAGGTCTAATCGTTTTTAGTCATTTTAATGCCTAAAGTTACATTTTGGGTCTTAATATTAATGATTACTTTCATTATCGTTTGATTGACTAATTGTTATGTCTTTACAATGTTTGAAAATAGTGAAAAATGCCCTTTATAATTTTAAACCATCCAAGATTGATTCACATTGCTGCTTTTATTCAACCAGCAGTCCAAATACAAAAAAATATTCAATTTGGTATCATATATAACAAAGAAAAGCACAAAATCCTCACATTTAAAAAGATGGAACCAGTGAATATTTGGTATTTTTTTCTTTCAGAATACCTATAACAATTATTTGATTACCAAAATAGATGCATTCATTAATTTTCTGCAAATCAACTGATCGACTAATCATTACAGCTCTCTGTTAATATGTGCATTTGTAGTCAGTCATGGCTGAACTCACCTCTGGCTGAACCTGAAGAGTTGTTACTTAAAGTGCTGCCACTGAAAACACACACAAGCACATCAAGAAGTTATCAATTATTGTCAGTAATAAGACCGTGATTAAATAGATATCAAAACTTTTAGTTCGTAGTATGGGTCAAACTCCAAAACCACAACCTGCACCCGGATAAGTGAAAGGCATATATGAATGGATGGATTTAATCTGCCGTGACTGTTTTTGATTTTCTGGAGTGTAGCTGCTGTTGATTATTATGAAACTGTTATCATCAGGCGAGTTAATTAATTAACAAAGGGTCAATTTATTAAAAGTCACTTGTCATAAACCAACAGTGTGATTTGAATCAGAGATACAGTACGCTTCTAAGATCTCAAGTGTGGTTGTCCTGATGAATTATGGATGGATCGATGGATGGATTGATCGATTAATGGATGGATGGATGGATGGACAGAGATAGACATATAGACACAGATAGGCAGAGATAGAGAGAGACTGAGAGAGATAGACAGATATACAGTGCCAGTCAAAAGTTTGGACACACTGTCTCATTCGAGAGAACAGGAAGTTATGTCCAAACTTTTGACTGGTGCTGTATATAAAGAGATAGAGTTAGATGGAGAAACTGTATAAAGATGTTGAGAATTAATCAGGATAGAGGTAGAATGTGTCAGTATGTAGATCTTATTCAGGCTGATAACATGGGGGTATCACAGAAAACTTTACCCAGTACATCTAAAAAACAAACTTTGAGTTTGGACCCTGGTCTGAAGTCCATTCAGAGAGACCGACCTGTTCCTCTCGAGGTTCCTGTGAGGAGTTTGTCTTGGAGGAGTCGGAGGAGCTGACTGCTGGCTGCAGTAACTCCTCCCTCCACTGGGGGCAGTAGAACCAGGTAAAGTGCCCCAGTAGATCTCATTAGAGACCATCTCCATCCCACCGCCCCTGGGTGAACCGGATGGCGAGGAACCAGAGAACCTCCTGTTGTCAAGACTACTAGGAGAGGAAGTCAGTGAAGACACAGGAAGTGTCTGGTTCTGGTCTGTCCGTACAGGTGAAGAAGAAGACGAAGAGGGTGGGGACCCCTGGAACGTGGCAGAAGAGACCCCGCGGTTCAGCCTCGGGGGAACAGGCGGCAACAACCCAGTGTCTGATAAAGACAAGCTGCGACTCGGCCTCGGCCTCTCCTGGCTCGCTCTGCGGTGGGCCGACTTCTCGTTGAGGTCAGAGGTTAACCTGTTGGCAGGCGTGGGCGTGTCCACTGAGTTCAGGCCCTCTATAACAGTGAAACAGATGGATTCCTGGGAGAGCCTCCTGGGCGGCGGCGGCGCAGGGTCCGGGGTTGGGCAGAAGTGGACGGGTGCAGTCCGGCGGCGGTTGAAGACGGTTCTTGGTTTGGGAACCGGCTTCATCACAGTCCTGTTGGATTCAGAGTTCGTCAGCATGGCGGCGAGGTTCGGTGCCGAGCTGTTCCTGAGAGCCTCGAAGTGAACGGGTCCTGTGGAAGAACTGACCGATGCAGCGCTGTGACCTCGCTTTGATAAAGGGATGTCCGTCACTGACTGACAGCGGTCACGTGGGGGATCAGTCGTTGCTTTCTGATTGGCTCTTTGACCTTCAGTCCTCTGAATGTAACTGACCAATCGTAGGATTCTTTTCCTGTGTCCTGTGGCGGTTATACCCAGGCTGACCAAGGCGTCATGATCCAGGTGTGTAAAGTCTCTAGCCAATAGAAGACTGGCTCGGCGGAAGGTGTCCAGGTACCTGCAGTGAGGACGGAGAAGAACACCTCAGCTGGTTGGAAGCAGGTTGTTATGTGATGATGTTTCTACTTTAAACTAAACGTGTCTTCTTCTGCTGCTGTAACTACTTTGAACTACTAGTATGAACATCAGGACAGCTGATTTCTAGTTTCCCTCTGAGTGTCGATAAGTCAAGAGGCCATCAGTGTGTCATTGCACACAGAGCAGCACAATATAACCACAAGACAGGCTGCAGACTTTGAAAACCTTGACATGACTCAAAAATATCTACCTTTAAACATAACTGTGATAGAAATGACGTTGATCATGATGTTCTCCTCTCTCCGCTCACCACTCCGATGCTGAATGTTAGCGATGTCAGCTAACCTACTCGTTAAAGCTGCTACTCAGGACTAGGGTCTATATTTGTTTGACTATGTGTAAACATGAAGTTTTATATGTAAAAGATGAATCTGGACATGAAGCTGTTAGAAGCTCTGTAGTGCAACTGTCAGTGATGGAAAAGTAACTAAGTACATTTACTCAACTACTGGACTTAAGTACAGTTCTGAGGTACTTTTACTTGAGTATTTCCATGTGATGCTACTTTCTACATTTCAGAGGGAAATATTGTACTTTCTACTCCACTACATTTATTTGACAGCTTTAGTTACTTTTCAGATGAAGATTTGACACAATGGATAATATAACAAGCTTTTAAAATACAACACATTGTTAAAGATGAAACCAGTGGTTTCCAACCTTTTTGTCTTTTGACGTCTTACAAAAAGCAGTGTGTAGTCGGGGTCACATTTCACATGTCTATGAGTTGTTAACAGCTCCACCAAATAGTGATTTTTCCCTCTAAACTTCTCACATGCTTTCATTTCAATAAATGTTCAAATGATCCAATATTTCAGTAAAAATCAAAGATTAGAGAAAAAGTCCAAAAACTGAAAACAGATTTGTGTATCAGAACTTTGTTTTTTCTTCTTTCCTCTCCCATTAATCATCTCACCACCCCTCAGATTTATCTGCTGACCCTTATACCTGATGGTCCAATAGAACAACAACACATGTATCTCTGCAGTCATCTGTTGGTTCAACTGCTTCTAAATAAATCATCCTGGGTTCGATGTCAACATCTCTGGCTGAGTTCTTACCAGACACCAGGCATCGGGCCAGTTCCCAGTTAACCAGTTCAATTAGTCTTTTTCACTGACACCAGTTTTGTGTACGCTAGAGTGTTAGCATTGGTGTGTGATGGTTACTGAATTAAAATCACAGATCTTCTTCGTACAGAGTTAAAACTAATGCTGTGTTGTATAACCGTGCTGACCTCTCCAGATGGATGGCTGCCAGCAGTGTCTCAACCGGCGTACTTCCATCCAGCGAGGCCATGACGACCAACATGAGCTCTGGATCGGGCTTCGTCTCCTCCACATCCAGAAATCACCGAGGCCATCACTGACCTACAGCTGGGAGCGACAGCAGCTGTCCATCTGCAGGAGACGACAACAAAACTGAGTTATTACAGTGTCTATGGATGGAAATGTCTGTCGGTCCACCACTGTGGTCAAGACTGAGAATATCTGAACAGCTATTGGATGGATTGGTTCACACATTCACGTTCCCCTCACGATGAACTGTCATAACTTTGATCCTCCGACTTTTCATCTAGTCAAATTTAGTTTGTTCAGTACTTTCATTCATGACCAAATATCTGCAAAACTAATGACATTCCTGTCAGCCTCCATGTTTACCTCATGCTGAACATCAGCAGCAGGATGTTTTTCTCAGGAGTTTGTTGGACTTAAATCAAGCAGCAACCTCCGGGGCTGTAAAATGAAGCCAAAAACTGCAGTTCCTTGAACGGCCACTTGAGGCTCCAAAAGCGAGTCAATCCCCATAGACCCCCATGTTAAAATGTCCAACTTTACAGCAGAAATAAACATGTTTACAGTCTGGTACAAACAACGGTTTTGGTCTCTGTAGCTAATTTCCTCTTTCATGACAACTGTACGGGGGGTGAATTTTTTTAAAACTCACCCGTTTAAATTTTATTAAGCCGTAAAGTTCTGCATAATGAAGGACATGGCTGCTTTGAGTGACAGGTCCGCCAGCTGCTAGGTGGCTTGTTTCAGCCATTCGGCCCGCCTCTTTGCCCATTTTTGATTGGCTGGGAGTTAGGCAGCGTCACGCACTGCCAAGATGGCGATGGCCGGAGTGGCTCGCTTTGAGCTTCGGGTGACGTCACTGTAACTACGTCTATATTTTTATACAGTCTATGACTTAAATTCACCAGATGAACACAAACACAACTTCAAACGAAAGCAAATGTTGCTCAACAAGTAAATAATCACTGTTTGCTGACAAGTTTAATACAGTTTATATTCTGATAATGTGTCAATATTGTGTTTTGCTGCGCCGCCTCCAAATGTCCCAAAAAAAGTCTATAAATGCAGGTTTCATATCATAAAAAATCTTATCACATAAAAAAACCCAACAGTCGTACACAACAGCAACAGAAAATAACTACAGTGAAAAATACTGAGCAGTAAAACAGAAAGTCAGATGAATGAATGATGGAAGAGACTCGTTATCTGTCCCAAACTTACACATTAAACATCTTCGTAATTCTCTCCTTTAAATGACTCAAGCCTGTGTTTGAGTCCTGTGACAGTTTTACATCAGTTACAGTCCCCAGATATATATTTTACTGTATAACTTCAGTACGTTCACCATTGATATCTGCTTGTTCATGTGACTTTCTGCCTGATCTGACATCCAGAACTGTTCCTTTCTTTTCTTGGTATTTAGTTAAAAAGGTTGTTCAAATATTTGTCAGTTCAAGAAAATGTATAAAGAATAATTAGATGATATGAAGTTGAACAATAACATCTTTTCTTAGTTAATAGTAGATTATTGTGTATGGCCGTGTATTGTATTGTCAACTAACTGCAATTGACAGAGAATCTATTTCTAACGTTTATCAGTGTTTCAGGTAAGAAGACGGCAAAATAAGATTTTCTTTTTGTTTATGAATCACATTCTGTCCAATCAATAAACTCATCTACTAAACTTCAGTGATAAACCAACCAATGTAACATGTTTGCTTGTATAAATAATAAATGTAACTATTTGTATGAATAAGTGAATATAAGAGAAGGTTCTTAGTAATAATAGAGGAGAATACAAACATAGTTCAGATCAACAGTAAAGCTGCAAATATTAGTCAATTAATCAATTAGTTGCCAACTTTTAAATACTTGCCAAGTATTTTGATAATTGATTTGTCATTTTGAGTCATTTTTTAAAGAAAAAAAAAGTCCAAATTCTCTGATTCAGCTTCTTAAATGTGAATATTTTCTGGTTTCTTTAGTCTCTGTGACAGTAAACTGAAGATCTTTGAGTTGTGGATAAAACAAGACATTTGAGGACATTTTTCACCATTTTCTGACGTTTTATGGACTAAACAACTGATCAATTAATCAAGAAAATAATTGTTAGTTGCAGCCCAAGTCAACTGTTAAAACTTGTATTAAACTGCAGGTAACCATAGCAACAGCACTGATGCTTCATTTAACTGGTGAAACTAACTTCAGACCTGCAACAAACTGTTAAGAGTTCATTTACAAAGATTATCAGCATTTAAATGGTGAAAACTGTGAATTCCAGGTTCCCCAAACAAAGCTCGGCTGTTTTCTGCATCACTGTGACCTTTCACCCTTCAGAGGTCACGACCCCCCCCCCCTCGCAGCCAACTAAAACCACAGAAGCAGAACAAAGTGTGATGTCAGCAGCCGCAGGATTGTTTCTCTGCATCTGCACCAGGATGACCTCTGACCTCTGCACAGACCAGCAGACTCATGATGACAGAAACTGGGTTTGGAATCACTGGCGGCCATTAAATGAGGGAGAAGCCGACACACAAAACAACACGCTGTCATGTGATCCGACACATGATGCTTTATAGAAAGCTTCAAACTAACGAGATGATCACAGAAGAAATAATCAGACATAATACATAATCTGACTGTGTGTTTCCTGCATTTATACACATTTATAACATAAAAATAACAAATTATAGTGAAATCAGTCGTTGTCCTTTCTGTGCAAGTTAAATTAATTAAATAACTTTGTTTACTTAGATGAATAGAGAGCTGATATTTTATCATTAAGATGAGGAACGATGTCCTTCACCGCCTTGTCTCAAACTCTATTTTAGAGTCTTTTTAGGAAAATATTAACTGTAAAACTCAAACAACACACAGACCTGTTTCTACCTGAAGCTTCAGGCTCAGGTTGGAGTCTCTGAGTCTCTCTCTGAGTCGGCCAGTCTGCGTGTTGCAGGCGGATACGTAAACGCCCACCGGGAGGCAGGAGGAGAGAGTACAAGCCAATGTGTTAGCATTAGCCTGGTGAGCTAGCGGTCAGTGATGGATAAACGTTCTGAAACGGTGAAGCTGATCGATGAACCAGTGAGACGTGTTGCTGTGTGTTCGGGTCTGACTCGGGTCGGGGATGCAGGTCGGGGGTTCAGGTGGGTGGGCGAGTAAAGACGCCATCTTTGTTTCTGCCTGAACACACAGTCAGAGTCTCAATATAGAAAAGGAAAAACTAGCCGGGAAAAAATCAGGACGCACACACACACACACACACACACACACACACACACACACACACACACACACAGTTGTTTCTTTGAAAGACCTCCACCCTGCAGCTGAGGTGAGGCATGTCGCCTTGAGCTGCAGGCACTCCCTGTATCCTGTGTGTGTGTGTGTGTGTGTGTGTGTGTGAGAGTGTGTGTGTGTGTGGCCTGTGTGGGTGTATGACCTTGTGCAACAGTGTGTGTGTTTGTGTATCTGTAGATTTCCTGAAACAGTTGGAATGCATTACGTTTTATGTCTGATTTGTGTGTGTGTGCACGTGTGCATGTGTGCGTGCGTGTATGTATGTGTGTGTGTGTGTGTGTGTGTGTGTGTGTGTGTGTGTGTGTGTGTGTCACACTGCTGAACTCAAACAGACAGTTTTTGTGTGTCACAGTTTATCAGAAATGAAAGTAGATCTCTCTCCTACAGCTGTATTGACTGTATCATCACTGACATTGATACTGAAGGAAACTGTGTTCTGGTAGATTTATGGAGGTTTATTGATGATGATCCTCTGGAGGAAGATGTTCATATAAATCTCAGCACCCCGAGGCTGCAGAGCGTCCAACGTATGGATCAGTTCCCCTGGAAGGTCGATTAAACATCATCATTCTGTTATTCAACCTATTATTAGGTTTTTTCAATCATTTCCTAAAAGCAGCTATTGTGTAATTGTTCACTCTTATTTTGAAAGGTTTCTAGGAAATGTGCTCATTATCAGTTTTTATGAAAACAACCTGATATTCTGATATGTAGTTTGACACAAAACTACACGACACGAAAAAGTATTTTTATGTCAGTTAAAGAAAAAATACCAACTAAGCCAACAAACATCTCATAACATCTGAGTGTAACAGGAGATCAATGAGTTTTCAGAATTGTTACACTGGAGATAAAATCATTTACAAAACTACAAACCAACAGGAGGAAGCCGAGGGAACAGATCCTGATCTTCATCATGATGAAGACATAAAGCAGCACCAGTCTCCTGCTGGTCCTCACCGCCCTGCACAACTCCGTTTGACATATTTCCACTTCTATAATAATCAATGACTAGAAAAGATTCTTGTGAGTCAGCTGATCTGTTAAAGGAACAGCTGGAGGAAAAGACGGAGAGTTACAAAGAAAGAACGAGGAAAAAAAAGGAAGAGAATAATAAAAAAAAACACTGAAAAATCTGACCGACACCAAACTGTAACCGCAGAGTAAAAATAACCACACACACACACACACACACACACACACACACACACACACACACACACACACACACACACACACACTCGGGTCAGCGTCCAGCATGAAGACAAAGGAGGAGGAGGAAGTGAGTCACAGCAGCTTCCTCCTGTCGACCTTTTTCCTCCTCCAGACTTCAGCTGCTTCTGTTCTGATCTGAGATCAGCTGCTTCACTCGTCCGTCTACAGTTTCATCATCTTTTACTTAAATGAAATAAAAGCAACAACAATAAAATCATTTAAACTTTCAGAGGGCTGAATGAGAACGCCGTATTCTTCACTCGGGTCAGGTGTTTCTCACACAGAGAAAAATCCAAAAGTGACCCAAAATGCATCAGTATAAACCAGGTGAGAGCGTTCACCTCACCGATTGGTCAGATGTGTCTGTGGCGGGAGCCAGAAGGTAAACACAGGAGGAAGTTCCTGAACGAGGTCCAAATACAACGGACTGCGTTGAGCGAGTCCAGGACCTGGATTCATTCTCCAGTTAGCTGTTAGCAACTGTGTCATTCACTCATCCCAGCATGCAAAGCTCACCCAGCTACAGGAGCACGCCCGGTAGTCGGGTTACAGCGAGGTCGATCACCAGACTGAGACCGCGTCCTCTAACGGGTCTCTGAGTGTGATCACACCGAGGAGGAAACCTGCTGACGGACAGTTTGACTAAACGGACACCAGCTGTGGACACAGAACGTCACTGAAAATGAGCTTTACGGGACGACGATGACTCAACAAATTACTTCCAAATTAATCGTCTGCACAGGAAAGAAAAACATGATCTGAAACCAAAAGAATTTGTCCAAAATCCTTTAATTTTGTTTTTTTTTTATTGTTTTCAAAGACCTAAAACTGTAAAATATCATAAAGCAGCAGGACAGATGAAGCTATGAAACACATGTGACTTCACTTCTTGAACTTCTTGAGCTGCTTCAAAAAAAAAAAACGCATTCGAATCCAAACTGAGCAGCTACAGGAGACGAAACATAGAGCAGCATGAAAAACGTGAGCCGAGAGAAGCCAGGAGTCTAATCTGAGAGGAAAGAGCAAAAGGCCACAGAGGAGGAAGAAACGCTCCAGAATGAATGTGAGGTTTCCAGTGAGGCAGGAAGCCGGTGAAGGCTGCAGATAAAGAACGAGGCGAGGAAAAGCAGCAGGACAGAAACAGACCCAGAGGATACAGACACTCCCATCCTACTTCCAGATTTAAACAGAGCAGGGCAAAGAGAGACGCAGTGGGAAGAAGAGACGGAGCTGGAAGGAAAAACTGGAGCTGGAAGAAGATCAGAAAGAAAAATGGAGGAAAAACTGGAGCTGGAAGGAAAGATTTAAAAAAAAAAAAACTGGAGCTGGAAGAAAAGTTGTGGCTGCTGAAACACGTTGGTCAAACAATAAAGTTGTTTTGTACACTACTGTACAAGTGTTGCTGTAGTTTTAACCTTGTTAGAAAATCTGAGGCTGAAAGAACAGATGGAAGAAAAACTGGAGCTGTTTAGCTTCGTTTAGCCTGCTAGCATGCTAACATTTTGCTAATTATCAGCTGGGGCTGATGGGAATCATCAACAGCATTTCCAGCCTCACAGAACACATCATCATTTCTACATGAAAGTCAGAAAATAGTGAAAATTGATTGTTGCCGTTTCTGAGGTGACGTCTTCAATGTCTTGTTTTGTGTGATCGACAGTCGAAAATCCAAAGAAATTCAGTTTAACATCATTAATGACACAGAAACGATTCAAACCTTCACATTTTAGAAGCTGCAACCAACAAATATCAGTCACTCATGAATAAACAATAACTAAAACCATCAATTGATTATAAAAAATAGTTGTCAATTTACTTTCTGTTGATTGACTAATTGATTAATTGACTAATTGCTGCAGCTCTAATTGAAAGTTTCCTCAGATCATCCATAACAGTCTGATGGGTCTCATTCTCACATTATCCATCGACCTCTGACCTTAACCATGTGGTTGGTATTGTAACCATGACGACAACGGTCTCCTTAACAAATTTATTTTAACACAAACTAACATCTCTTTCTTTAAAAGAGTCACTCCACCTTAAAACAACAAAAGTTTTGATTTGTCCACGATTGGCTCTAAACTAGTGGTGATGTCACACAGTCAAGAAGGAGAAGGAGAAGAAGAAGAAGAAGAAGAAGGAGGAGGAGAAGAAGGAGAAGGAGAAGAAGAAGAAGAAGAAGCAGAAGAAGAAGAAGAAGAAGAAGGAGAAGGAGAAGGAGAAGGAGAAGAAGAAGAAGCAGAAGAAGAAGAAGAAGAAGGAGAAGGAGAATAAACAGGTTTTGACTGGAGGCGACTTTAACATCTTCCACTCCAGCTCTGTTTTGAAGCAAAAAACTAAAGTTTATTACCAAAATTAAAATGTCTGCAGTGACAATCTGCATCAATGCATCAGAGAGGAAAGTAAAATGTGTTTGTGTCTGTAAATTAAACAGCAGTTTGACTCTACTGTGTTTTCTTTATGGAGGCTCCATGTTTTTATAAACAGGAGGTCTTCCTGATAACGGAAAAACCACAAGAATCAAAGAGGGAGGGGCGACTGTTACGATATTAACTTTAATGCTGAGTGCTCGCATCGTATCAGTAGAAGTGGAGAAAGCAGCGGTCTGATGACTGCGGTGGACGTCTGGAGATGAATGAGCGCGTGCAGCAGAGAGTTTACCTTCTTTTCTAAGAATTGATGACATATTCTCTCCTACATTATTATTTAATCGTCTTCATCTCTAGTTCTGATCATAACGGTGGCGTTTCCATTCAACACTTCTCTATTATAATAATAATAATAATCACTATTTATGGGATGCTATTAGGAGCTTCTCAAGCAACAAAACAACATCCTTCACTTCCAGTCTTAACAACAATAGACTTACGCACACGAGAAAGAAGTTTGAACAGAACACCTGATAGAGAACTGAAGGGTCTTTATATAGTGGAAACGTATCACACACCAAGGAGATTCAATGTCAATCAACAGTCCTTCATGATTGTTGATCTTGAAGAAGGTCTGAAGGTCATCAAAACAACAGAAAAAATACACGTGGAGCCAAACTGTGCGACACTTTTTTTTCCCTGTTTTTGATCCAAACAAAATAAATACATGCGTCACCGTCAGTCAGCCGAGTCATTCAGCTTTCTAGCAAAGTCAGGGAAAGTCATAAAACAGCAAACATCAGATCCAAGAACAACCTATAAATCTCACTTGGAAGACGAGATACTGAAATGATGTTTTTGTGCCTAAAGGTGACCACATCTCCACTGACGGGTATAACGTTCACCTCCTCTTCCTCCCTCTGAAGGCCTCTGATTGGCTTCATATGACCTGTGTGGCCTCCCTCTGCTAACATGAAGCACTGCAGTCCCTAATGAAACTTGTGTCTGGCTTTTCTTTTAATGAGATTATTGTAATGAGCTGACGCCTGTTCTCCCCCCCACCACCTTCCTCCTCCTCCTCCTCCTCCTCCTCTTATCTGTATGCTGTAATCAGCTCTGACGATCTGCAGCAGAGCAAAACACAGGATACAGCTGTCCTTCATACTGCTGCTGAGGAAACACACACACACACACACCGAAACCGTCTTCCTTCAGAGCATCTCCACTTAAATTTGCTGCATTTCTGTTTTTTTTTTTCCCAAACAAAGACTGCGTTTCCCATCAGCCTCGGGACGTCTTGTTTCAGCTCCTCCTCAGAGTTTCGTCTGTTCGCGGTTTCATGTTGAGCTGAACTCTGTCCTCTTTCTGAACACTCCCTGTTTGTTTCCTCTGCCCTTCCCACCTCTCCCCAAACACCCAACACACCCTTCCTCCTCTCATCCATCCATCCATCCTGTCTCTCCCCTCATCATCATCATCATCATCATCATCTCTGCAATTCTTTCCATCTTCTCATCTTTCTCTCTATTTAAATAACCAACATCCTGGTTAATATTCAGCCATATTTGATGTTTTCATTGTGATTTGTTTATGTTTCTGTCTGATTCAGTGTGTGGGAACTGACCCTGAACTGAACTGAATGTCTCTCGTCCTGAAATAAACTTCCACTTTACCGTCACGCAAACGTTAAATACAGATGTGAAAACTCACTTTGTGTTTTCACTTCAGCTTCACGGGAACAAAAACGCTCCGGTTCAGACCGACTCGATGTGGTTCTCTCTGATCTGAACAGACCGAGAGTTTAACCCCAAATAAAAAAAAGGAACAACTTCATGTGGAAACTTTAAAAAAGATTGATTGTGAGCTGAGCAGCTTCCTCTACACACTAAACGTCACTGGATCAGTGTGGTGTGATATGTTGTGCATATGACATTTAAAAGATACACAAGTTATTAATAATCAATAACAACTCATCATATGTAAGTTTAAAAAGAGCAGAGTAGATTATAACTAGCTTTAGTTTGGGTAAATAATAAAAAATAACACTCAAACTGTCTTTAGAGGCTCTCTGGGTAACTGCAACTAACCATTATTTTCATTATGGATTAATCTGTCAATGATTTTCTCCGTTAAAATGTCAGAAAATGGTGAAAAATGTTGATCAAAGTCCAAGATGACGTCTTTAAATGTCTTGACAAGCCAAAGATCTTCAGTTTACTGTCACAGAGACGAAAGCTGGAATCAGAGAATTTGGACTTTTTTTCTTAAAAAATGTCTCAAACGATTAATTGATTATTTGACTAATAGTTGTAGCTCTATGGGGAACATTAACCTAGCATTGTGTTGGTGTTATATTAAACCAAACTGGATCAGTGATTTTCAGTGTGTATAATGACCTGTCACACTCTCACAGTGTCTTTTATTTATTGCTGCTATCAGATCAAACATTATATATAAACATGATGGCGGTCACATCAGCTGATCTCGGGTGTCAATGTACGTTTTTTATTATCAATTTGATTTCCATCTCCATGGATACCGATAGTTCAGTTATTACATTAAACTGTGAAACAGTTGGTTGTTTTTAAATTGACTGATGTCACCGTTTAGTCCAGGCAGCCAGCTGATTGGACTGTAACTCTTCCACACTCACTGGTTTCAGAACCCTCCATGAAAACCAGGAAACACCCGACAACCAGTATGGATGAACGTGATAGGCTGACAGGCCTGTCAATCAAAGCCAATGTGCTTCTCAAACAACAAAGGTGACTTAAGTGTGTTTGACCAGCAGAGTGTTTGAAGGGAGGAAAAACAAAAGAAAGAAGTAAAGAAAGTAGAGCAGGAGTAGAGGAAGAAAAGTAAAGAAGAAGAGCGGGAGTAGAGGAAGAAAAGTACAGAAGAAGAGAGGGAGTAGAGGAAGAAAAGTAAAGAAGAAGAGCGGGAGTAGAGGAAGAAAAGTACAGAAGAAGAGAGGGAGTAGAGGAAGAGGAAGGACAAGTAAAAGAGAGGGAGGAGGGAGAGAGAGAGAGGGTGGGCGAGCGAGGCAGTAGAATAACAGTGAGGCTCTATTGTGACACACAGAAGGTCGATTGTTCCAGAGCTGTGACTGGAACCACACACTGAGACACACTGGGACACACTGGGACACACTGGGACACACTGGGAGCTGTGGGGAGCAGTGAGAGCACTGGAAACAGAGACATGAAGGTGAAAGACAACAATTCTCTGCTGTCATGATTCTTAAATATTAGATAAAAGGTACAAAAGATGAACAACTGTGTTAGAAATCGTCTGGTTCTTTGATAAAAAGTCAAAGCTACAAAACTGTGGACATAAAAAATGAAGGAGAGACGTTAACTACAACTCCCAGGATGCATTTCAGCAAGAAACATCCAATCACTTGATGTTTATTATTGAGGTCGCAGTGGGTGGTGGGGCACTGGAGTGCATTATACACTCCATTAGCATACATGATGAGGGCAAAATATTAGGAACACTGTTCAATATAATACAACACCAGCAGCCATGACGACCTCAGTCACAGGACACAGCAAGCAGATAGTCAAGACTGAGAAGCATCTGAGAAGCAGAGTGTGGAGGGATTTTATCAACAAAGATCAGGCTGTTTGCCTACTTTGTAAAAAGCAGCTGCTTTACTCTACAACCACAACACACCTGAGGACTCAGCTGGTTTCACACAGGAGAGACAGCAAAGGCCACACACACACAGAGCAGTCTGAACACACACACACAGAGCAGTCTGAACACACACACACACAGAGCAGTCTGAACACACACACACACACACACAGAGCAGTCTGAACACACACACACACACACACACAGCAGTCTGAACACACACACATACACAGAGCAGTCTGAACACACACACACACACACACACAGCAGTCTGAACACACACACACACACAGCAGTCTGAACACACACACACACAGAGCAGTCTGAACACACACACACACAGAGCAGTCTGAACACACACACACACACAGAGCAGTCTGAACACACACACACACACACAGCAGTCTGAACACACACACACAGCAGTCTGAACACACACACACACAGAGCAGTCTGAACACACACACATACAGAGCAGTCTGAACACACAAACACACACACACACACACAGAGCAGTCTGAACACACACACACACACACAGAGCAGTCTGAACACACACACATACACAGAGCGGTCTGAACACACACACACACACGGCAGTCTGAACACACACACATACACAGAGCAGTCTGAACACACACACACACACACACACACAGCAGTCTGAACACACACACACACACAGCAGTCTGAACACACACACACACACAGCAGTCTGAACACACACAGAGCAGTCTGAACACACACACACACAGAGCAGTCTGAACACACACACACACACAGAGCAGTCTGAACACACACACACACACACAGCAGTCTGAACACACACACACACACACACACACAGCAGTCTGAACACACACACACACAGAGCAGTCTGAACACACACACACACACAGCAGTCTGAACACACACACACACAGCAGTCTGAACACACACACACACACACACAGAGCAGTCTGAACACACACACACACACAGAGCAGTCTGAACACACACACACACACACACACAGAGCAGTCGCAGCTGTACGACACCAAACAGGAAATATAAAGACTGTGCTGGACGATGAGACTCTCTAACCGCTGACAGATGGATGTCGCTGGTCGTCTTTATGCCGTTTATCTACTGATGACAGTCACAGTAAGCAGGTTGTGCCATGTTGAACAAATTACTTACTAAATTTGTTTGAAATTGACTTTTTGAAAAAGTGACAGACTCTGAACATTAAAACAATCAGCTGATCACTTCCAGAAGCTCCAGCTGAACTTTAAATCAATCAATCAATCAAACTTTATTAGTATAGAACCTTTTATACAGGTTAGTGCAGTTTAAAGTGCTTCACAGATGACGGACAGCTGATAATAAAGAGATCAAATATGAACAATGTGAGACTAATGTAAACAAAAAATAAAAATTATGAAAATGTAATAAAATAGAATTAAAAGCTATAATGATAATAAAATACAGTGAAATAAAAAATTGATTAAAAAGTATATAAAACATAAAAAAGCACAGACAAATAAAATCAATATGATATTAATAATATTAAAATAAAATATAAGCTACAATCTTACAACATGAATATAATAAAATAAAGTAAAATCATCAGAAGCTGCTCTCAGATCCTCAGACTGTTCCAGCGGCTCGGAGCAGAAAGGCTAAAAGCTGCCTCACTAAAGGTTTCTGTCCTCACTGCGGAACAATAACAGACCCCCCGAGACCCTCAGGGGCCAAACTGCTTCACTGTCAGCATGTCAGACATGCAGGCTGCTGCATTTGTCTCCTCTTCATTCAGACAGGAAGTCTTCCTTTAAAAGGTCGCACATCTTCTGTGTTCTGTTTTTCTTTCTTCAGTGCAGTAAATACAGCATTCCTCCACAGACGCCATGTTTGTTTTGGAAACGTTCTGATTAGTGTTAACTAGCGACTGCTGACCTGCACTAGTGTTGCATGTCTGCACCGGCGGGCCAGACCTTTGTTTGGGAGCTTCAGGTGTTCTGGGGGGTTCTACAGGATCAGCAGGTGGTTGATGGGAAGTGAGATGTGAGCGGCACGTAAGCGCGTTTTATCCGTTCAGTCCAAACCGACTCTGACCTGCGTTCCTGGGGAGCCGAGAGGACGGCAGAAATTTACTGAACCAAGACAACGTTCATGTCGAGTCCACGGGAAGAATCAGCAGTGTTTGTATTTATCGATTCATTGTTGTTATTTTCTCACTCACCGTAGCGAGTGAGAGGAAACTGTCGGTAGTGAAACCAGCAGCTCAGATGCAGATTATGAGTTGATCAATCAATATAGATATCATTAATAAGTTCAAACACATACACAGCAGCAGATGTGTGTGATTATAACAGCTGTCTGTGCAGATTAAGCTCCAACAAACTCGCCAGAGGAGAAAAATAAAGCAGGAGTGTGGATTGGTTGTTATGGGTTTACTACAGTTAGCCTTCATATCTGGATCTCACTGCAGCAGCTGATCTCTCAATAACTCCTGTTTAACTCTGCAGCATCATGGTCATTTTTGGGTGAAGTGTCCCTTTAAATGCAAACATCTGCAGTCTGTTGGTCAAGTGTGGTGAATCAGTTTTCCTGCAGCCTGTAAACTGCTCACAGAGAAGAAGTTTCACCGAGGAAGATGATGAGGAGCTGAAGTCTTCAACTGTGTGAATTCTGCTTTATGTAACGTAACGTGATTTGATGTCGGAGCTGCAGAGGAAAAACAGAGCGGACGGTGATTACATCACCACGGTTTGTGTCTGGGAGTTTCAGAAGAGGAAGACATGTTGGTCCAACTTCCTGTTACTGTTCGGGAGAAGAAGTGGTAACACACACACACAGGATGAAGAGTGTGTGTGTGTGAGAGCTGTGATGTAACGGCTGTTATAATCAGCTGACTGTGAAAACGTTTCAGTTCAACAGTAAGAACGTGAAGCAGAATGAATCCAAGCTGAAACAGCACATCAGCTGCCAGCTGTGCCTCTGAGCAAGGCACTGAACCTGCAACCTGCTGCGGAGCCGCTCAGACGCCGACACCTGCGGGACCCGATCCCAGCAGGCGGAGCTACACTGCAGATATCTGTGCAACGTGACTTACACTAAGTGCATTCAGGAGCAACAGCCAGATCTGATCGAACATTCAGATTGTGTTCCTTTGAACAAATAAGTAAAAACATGTTTGGTGCTACAGAACAGATCACGGCGTCACGGATCAGCAGAGAAAACTAAACAAACAAAGAAAATAAAATTTTGGTCCTTTTTATTTAGAAAAATGTAAACATCCAACGATGGCTCAATGGCTGCTGACAGCTGTTTAATGATGATTTATGTGTCACACACAGCAGAAGAACCACAGAGAAGCAGCCTCTCTGCTCAGGACTGTCTGTTAGCAGCCGTCAGTCTGCAGCAAATAAATCTTTACAGAGTCCAGTCAGAGTCGGGAGATTATGGGATTCTTTTCTGTGTTCTGGGAACATGAGATGAACTACGATGTCAAATCCTTCCAGCTTTAAGTCAAAGACTTGGTTTGAACCCTGACTGTCCTTTCTGCGGTGGCTTTGCGTGTTCGTGCTCCGGTTTCCTCCCACCATCAAAGACATGTGTGTCAGGGTTGACTCTTCTTCTCTTGTAGGAACCACAGAGAGGATGATGAAGCAGAAAGCTCACGGAGAGGAGACGTGCCCCCGCCCTGAGTCTCAACCCCCCGGGTTCCTCCACACAGTCACCCCAACGTACACGACCCTCATCCAGCTTTTTATACGGCACAAATAGTGAACAGAGTGATGGTATCTAACGTTTTATTCACTTGTATCAATACATCTAGAGCTGCAACTAGCATTTATTTTTACTATTGATTCATCCGCTGATTATTTTCTTGATTAACTGACTGATTGTTTGATCTATAAATCATCAGGAAACAGTGAAACGTCCATCACAATATGCTGGAGCACAAGGTGACGTCATCAAATGTCTTGTTATCACCGACCAACAGTCCAAAGGAAACAGAACAAGAAAAGCAGAAAGTTCTCACATTTGAGAACCGGAAACATCAGAAGTTTTCTTGGAAAGTTAAACAATGAAATGATTATCAGAATCATGTGATCAATTAATGGACTAATTGTTGCAGCTGTAACTGCGTCACACAGCCGTCGTCTCTGATGATACTTTTTGTCTTCTTGACAAAACATTTAGTTTGTTCTTCAGGTTGTGATATTTCCTCATAAATATAAGTTTTATTGTTCTGTCACTGACAGTCTGATATGTTGTCTTTTAAAATATATTAAAGTGTTTTTAATAAACCTGCAGAGACTCACATGTCAACATCTGAACCTCAAACTGAAGCTGCTGACACAAAAAACCATTAAAAACCATTAAAAACCATTAAAGGACAAGTTCACTGTTCTTCAAGTGTGTCTTAAACCAGCAGTCATGAAATGAACATTAAAGCTGTTTTTCCTCCTGTTCATACTGACCATTAGAAGATCCCTTCATAATGACCTTACAATGGAAGTGATAGAGGACAAAAATGTATTTCAAAGTTTATCTGAAGCTAATATGAAGCTTCAGCGTCCAAATGAGTCAAATCAAGTAAATATCTTTCAACGTTAGTCTTTTTGTTACTATACTTCCACCTGCAGCTCAACAGGGAAACACTGTCCGAGGAAACACAAAGAGGGAATTTGATGCTAAAAAGACTGTAAATGTGTCAGATATCCACTTTATATGACTAACTCAGACTGATGAAGCTGAATAGAAGCTTCACACAGACTTTTAAATGACTGTGTGGACACACTGCGGATTTTATCCTCCATCACTTCCATTGAAAACACATTTGAAGGATCTTTTAATAACCAGTATGAACTGAAGGGCTATACTGGGCAAATATACTGGAAGAGTTTTATAAAAACATTAAATGATGTTTCTGCCTCTCTGAGTCCTTCAGTGTCTGAATAATTCATGTTTCTGCTGCATTCATTCAGTTTGACTCATTCTGATTCACATCAAAGATGCGTCTGTGCTCCACTTTGCGCCAAAACTTCCTCTGTGCGTCACTGACAGTCCGTCCGTTCATACATACAGAACATATATAAAATATATGCGTCACTGACACAAACACACAAACACACAAACAGCGCGGAGACTGAAGACAAACAGCAGGACGAGCCGCTTCCTGCAGGACTCCACATTAAATCTGATCCCAGTAACAGACTTAAAGCGTCTCACCTCTGATCCGGTCTCTGGTCTCTGAACCGGTCTCTGGTCTCTGATCCTTCTTCGGTCTCGGATCCGGTCTGTGGGGGGTCTCTGGTCCAGTCTGTGGGGGTCCTGTGCGGTCCGGTCTGCAGGTTTCTGTCCCGGGACACAGAGCCAGTGGAGTCGGACTGGGAGCTCTGGGAGGAGAAACTCCGCTCTGCTGCTGCGCTGAAAAGTGACGTCAAGTTACTCAAAATAACCCCTACTGCAGCTTCCGGCTGGCATTTCACAATAAAACCGACAGAACAGCACAACATACACTGCTTCCGGTTATCTTAAAGGGAAAATAAAATCCATAACTTTATAAAAAAGTTCATGTTCAAGTTTCTGTAAATACACACGCGCACCACGGCCACATTAATAACCACTATTACATAGAAATACATTAAATGAATCATAACAAAAAACAATAAACAACAAACAGAAAAAACCAATAATGGCTAATAATAAATATGATGATGATTATTATCACGTGACGTGTCAGTGTGTCCTGTTCTCATTGGATAATTAACACATCAGGTTCAGCCATCTTGTCCTATATACTGTATACATCCTGTTTCCTCTTTGTAAAACATCCTGATGAAACATTTTGGTTAAATAAAGATCAGACTTGTAGTTTTCTCCTAATTCTTCCTGAGCAGCTGTTTTCTCTGTAATCTCTGTAATCCTCCGCAGAAGAGTTTTATCTCCATCTAATCCCTGAAACCATGTCCATCACTCCGCTTCTTTCTCTCTCACTTTTCCTCTTTTCTTTTATTTGACTGACGACGTTTTACTGCTGTTTACTTTCACTGAAGTCGTTGGAGAAACAGAGCAGAGCTTTAGAGATGAGCTGCAGGTATGTTTCCAGGTGTTCTCTGTGTAAAAAAAACAAACAGTATAAAACCTTTTGATGATGTCAGGTGCATCGTGGAAAATGAAGGCACATGATAAACGTAAATGTAAATGAGTGAAAACTGGTCTAAGAAATAAAATGCAACCGTGGGTGAAAGTAGAAATTAAGATTAACTTTGTTATAATCCCAAATGGAAATTGGTTTGCAGTGTGTGCAATAAACGAAGAAGAAAAAAAACTAAACAATCCAAGACATAGTCTGCACATGACAAACATCCTTCATTAAAAACAACAACAACAAAACAAAACAAAACCATAAAAACTGCTTCACAGCAGCGTCCAGCAGTCGTCATGGAGACACTGACTACAGTCCTGCTGGATGAAGTTCTTCACTCTGTTATCAGTCTGATGGATAAAATCACTGCTGAGCAGAAACCAGAAATATATTTTTATACCGTTCTTCTGGGAATTAAATGTATGAAAGTGCAGGATGGATAAATATATAATTTAAGGATGTCATTAGACGAGAATTTGTGTTTATTAAGAATTACTATTTATTTGTATGAAGAAAGAAAAATATCAAGTTTGCTTTGACCTCTGGAGGATTTGTGATTAATTTCTAATTTGTGTATAATAATTGACTGTTAATCCTGAGATGAGCTGGTTTGTATGTTAATGGAGATATTTTATATCTCAAGAATCTACAAAAAAGGTTTTAAAGAAAAGCTTAAGATGTCATTCTTAGACAAGATACAGTAAGCAAAATAAATAAAGAATATCATTTATATTATTTCTCTCTTTATTTCTTTGCAACATGTTGTTGACATTGTTATTGTTGTTTTTTAAGTGTCGACCGTGTTAATTGATGTTTTTTATAAGCATGTATGTATTTATTGTTGCATGTAACGGTGATGTTGCATCTCTATTGTTTACTGTATGTAGTGTAGAGTGCAAACACTGATTATATGTATTTTAGTCTAATATGGAGCCCAGGAGGAAGAGGAGGAGGAGGAGGAGGAGGAGGAGGAGGAGGAGGAGGAGGAGGAGGAGGAGGAGGAGGAGGAGGAGGAGGAGTCAAAGCAGCAACTGATGGGAATCCAAATAAACAACATAAAAAAGTCTCATGTTTTATGAGTAATTTCCTAAAACAGCTGCTGTAGTTTGTTCTTACAGGATGGAGGAGAGCAGGAACACAGAGCTGCTGAAGCTGCTGTGGTAGCCACAGTTACCAGTGTGCAACCAGCTCCCTTCATGCTGTAGTTTTCAACAAAACAAACAAACAAACAGGAGGGAATAGTGCATTTGTTGGGGACTATTTTCAGCGGCGGATGCATCCACATCTGGTGCTGCAGTGAGTGTTTCTGGCAGCAGGACGGTGTGCGTTCATACTGATGAAGGAACTTAGATTTGAACTCAAACTTTGAGTGTGTTTACATGTGCACTGGTGCCCTGGTTATGATCTGGCTCTTGGTGGATCCTGGTGGTACCGTGGCGCTGACGTTACAGTGCAGGACAGGAGGCTGCCTGCTTCTGTACAGTAGTGAGGAAGTCCTCTGTGAACAGCCTGTCCTGTCCTCTCGGAGCTGAGAAGCTGCAGTTTCCTCCTCGCTGCCCCAACAACAATCAGAGCTCTGCAGACAGGAAACAGGAAGAGCCTGAGACAATACTCTGCAGAGAGGATCCGGAGCCCAGCTGCATTTTTTAGGCACGAAAGAAGGATGCAGTCGCACATAAAGTTTTCCTTATCACAGCAGGAAAAACAAGGTCAGGAACTCCAATAGCTCAGAGGAGAGAGTCTTCACTCTTCTGTGTTTCACAGCATCTGTCCATGTTTACTTATATTCATATTCTCATATATTCTCCCTGCAAGACTCACTTATTAAGAAGACATCTTACATTTCTTCCTAATATTCTTCTTCTGTTCACATTTTCTCTGGAAAATTTGTCAACACATCGAATGAACGACGTCCATCAGACGAACTCTGCTGTGAGTTTTTGTAGAAATTCAACCAGTTTCACACAAATCACAAAGAAAGATTTTATCTCCCTTTGAGAATCATGAAATAAATCTCTGTACTACACAGACTGCAGACGCCACTCCTGTTACACTGTGTGTTTACCATATTCAAACATATTAGCAATAGCGCCACCATGTGGTCTGATAAAGCAGCTGGTGGTTAATGAGGATGACAGAAGACTGTATTTTGTTGTGTTTTATTGTGATTTACTGTGTTTTACTGTTTTATTGTGTTTTACTGTGTTTTATTGTGTTTTACTGCACTGTAAAAAAAAAAAAATCTTAAAAAAATGGTAAAAATGTAAAAAAAAAAAAAAACACAGTCAAATAGCAGTAAAAAACCTTTAGTTATTCTACAGAGATTTATTTTAAAAATACGGATATTTACGGACATTGTCTACATTTTTACAGTCCAACCACTATAAAATAAAAAGAAAATCTCATTATAAAACATTGCTAGAATGTTAAACAAATGTATAAATCTGCACAAAAACTGAAAAAGATTGCAGAAATACCTTAAAATTACCTAATTTAAATGAAGACTCTTGTTTTCAAACTGTAATCTTTGGTAAATTCATAGGATTATCCAATCCATCCACAGGAACTCCCCATCAAAGTACAGATTTCTGGATGTAAAACACAGAAAAATTATGTAAAATTACATTCAAATTACCCTCCTTTAACACCCATTAATGGTATCTTGAGAGCTTTAAGCTTTTATTTTATGTGATTATCCAATCTATTTACAGTAGATCCCTGGTAAATGTTGGTTTTATACTGTACAAAAAATAAGATCATGTGATAATAGTTTACAAAAACATCATTTTAATAATCATTACTTTAATAACATTATTTGATAGTATTTAAAAGCAACTATCAAATATATCTACATACATTTCCCCATTAATGTATGAGGTTAACTTTATATAAACATTATTTAACAGTAATTATAAGCAACTCCCCAATATATTTACAGGCTTTTCCCATTAATGTATAGGGTTTACTTTATATAAACATTATGTGACAGTAATTGCAAGCAACTCCCCAATATATCTACAGACATTTCACATTAATATATGGAGTTCTGAATGTACAAAAACCAGAAGGTCTATGTAAAAGTACCTTTATATCAACTCTGACACTGAATAAATATGTACATTTTTCTACTGACATTTTACAATATTGTGCAATCCGTTCAATACAGATCCCCATTTGAGATGTATGAGATTTCAAGATGTTTAATAACCAGAATTAATATAAATAATAAATTACCTTTTACTGCTCGCTTTACAAAGTAATTCTGTAGACGTTGCCCAAGCCTGGTATACAGCTACATTTTATGTTTCAGATATGAAAGTTTACTGTAGAATAAAGCTTATTTGGGTATTAAAAAATTACTACAAAAATTAGTTTCACATTCATTGTATATGAAGCAGCTCCAGACTTTATTCTGGATGGCATCACAAATTTGAGTCTTACATCTCTGGTTTGTGTCTTTGGGAGAAAGTAGTTCATGTTCACAAATATCAGAAGTGGGAGTAAGTTACACATGTGTAAGTCAAAAGCAAGTCTCAAGTCTTAACCTTAAAGGCCCCAACAAGTCTTAAATCACTGTGACTTAGACTCAAGTAAGCCGAGTCAAGTCACTGCTAAACGTCAAGCAAGAAAAGTCAATTAAGTCACAAGTCAGTCACCATGAAAGAAGCACTTAAAACATGAGAGAAAAGGGTACAATGGCAAGCCATGTCATGAGAGAACTGCACATGTTAGTTAGTCTCTACAACTAGAGATGACTATGGTTAGGATTCATACATACAACTACTTGTGGCTCAGTTCATACCTTGTTTTCTTCACATTAATTAGCTATTTGAACAAAAATAAATAATCTGATCTAACATGTTTTCCAGGATCTAGGGTTCATGATTTTGTATTTTATGCAGTATTAATGTGTGTGGATGTTGTATGACTTCTGCTGTTCTGCCACCAGGTTGTGCCTTTGAATAAGGGGCCACAGCTGGGGACCCTGCACAGGGGCCACGGGTTGTTGCTGTTGTTGTTTCTGTTTCTGTTTCTTCGGCCGTCTGTAGACTTACATGCAAGTGATTTGACTTTCAAGGGTATTTAGTAGCTGTTGTTAATTGAAACTCACTGTAGTCCTCACTGTTAGTAGTCAGTTACACAATTATTTGCTGTTTTAATGTGAAATAAAGTTTTACCTGTGAGGAAGCTTTGCCAGAGTGTCGAGGAAGGTGATAAGGGACAGACTCAGAGGCTACCAAATGAAAACAAGTAAAATCAAACTTACCTTCACACAGCTACGCTGACATCCTCTTTGGTTTCTGCTCTCTCCCAAACTAACATCTCTCCCTTTAAATAGGCCCTGAAATCTGTCTAGGCAGAACCATATTTCTATCAGGGGTGTCCTTTCACTTAGACCAACAACTGGTGAATGACAATGTCACTTGTATCAGTTAACATTGTTTACACACACATCAACAACAGCATTGTTCCTTATCGTAAACCAAAATAAGAACAAATAACATAAATACAAAACCAAACATTTAACTTAATAAAATAAATTCCCTCACACTTGGTCTAACCCATGACATCACTGGTGATGTCAGCAAGATCTTAAAATCAGGAAGTGGTGGTTCAGTGCCTCCATTTTGTCTCCTGGCCGCATGGTGGGTGAGTATGGTAGGTTAGAAGCTAATCTATAACTCAAGAAACAATAAATAATGAACTTCAATACTTTTCTGTCTTGATTGAACCATAAATGACAGCAATGTGACTGGCTAAACAAACAAATGACAAGTATGGCAGGAAATACAAAGTTTAATGGAGACAAAATGGAGGTCTCACCCACTTTTTAACAGCCTCTAAAAACTATTCAGATAAAACAATCCCAGAACTACTTTCCTCCTCTGATCTTAAAATTTGATATATTTGATACTGACATAGTCAAAACTCTTTTTTTTTAACCAGGAAAAATTAAGCTAAATAATTTGGTTTTGCATATAAAAAGCTTGACTCAACCAGTGAAAACTGAACTGTGTTACTATTGAACATACTGTATGTTTTTACGCTAAGTCCTTCATATATTTTAAGTTAACATCCGTTGTCATTTATCTTCCCTCGTAGGCTCAAGTGAAACATGCGTGCTGAGGTTCCTTGAGCTTCAAAGAAATCTCGGTATGATATTGTGTGTTATTGTGTTTTATTGTGTTTTACTGTGTTTTACTGTGTTTTACTGTGATTTATTGTGTTTTACTGTTTTACTGTGTTTTATTGTGTTTTACTGTGTTTTACTGTGATTTATTGTGTTTTACTGTTTCACTGTGATTTATTGTGTTTTACTGTTTCACTGTGATTTATTGTGTTTTACTGTGTTTTACTGTGATTTATTGTGTTTTACTGTTTTACTGTGTTTTATTGTGTTTTACTGTGTTTTACTGTTTTACTGTGTTTTATTGTGTTTTACTGTTTTACTGTGTTTTATTGTGTTTTACTGTGTTTTACTGTTTTACTGTGATTTATTGTGTTTTACTGTGTTTTACTGTTTTACTGTGATTTATTGTGTTTTACTGTTTTACTGTGATTTATTGTGTTTTACTGTGTTTTACTGTTTTACTGTGTTTTATTGTGTTTTACTGTGTTTTACTGTTTTACTGTGATTTATTGTGTTTTACTGTTTTACTGTGATTTATTGTGTTTTACTGTGTTTTACTGTTTTACTGTTTTGTTGTGATTGATTGTGTTTTACTGTTTTACTGTGTTTTACTGTGTTTTACTGTTTTACTGTGATTTATTGTGTTTTACTGTTTTACTGTGTTTTACTGTGTTTTACTGTTTTACTGTGATTTATTGTGTTTTACTGTTTTACTGTGTTTTATTGTGTTTTACTGTTTTACTGTGATTTATTGTGTTTTACTGTGTTTTACTGTTTTACTGTTTTGTTGTGATTTATTGTGTTTTACTGTGTTTTACTGTGATTTATTGTGTTTTACTGTTTTACTGTGATTTATTGTGTTTTACTGTGTTTTACTGTTTTACTGTTTTGTTGTGATTTATTGTGTTTTACTGTTTTACTGTGTTTTACTGTTTTACTGTGATTTATTGTGTTTTACTGTTTTACTGTGTTTTACTGTGTTTTACTGTTTTACTGTGATTTATTGTGTTTTACTGTTTTACTGTGTTTTATTGTGTTTTACTGTTTTACTGTGATTTATTGTGTTTTACTGTGTTTTACTGTTTTACTGTTTTACTGTGTTTTGTTGTGTTTTATTGTGTTTTACTGTGATTTATTGTGTTTTATTGTGTTTTACTGTGTATTACTGTGTATTACTGTGTATTATTGTGTTTTACTGTGTTTTATTGTGTTTTACTGTGTTTTACTGTGTTTTACTGTGATTTACTGTGTTTTACTGTGTTTTATTGTGTTTTATTGTGTTTTACTGTGATTTATTGTGTTTTATTGTGTTTTATTGTGTATTACTGTGTATTACTGTGTATTACTGTGTATTATTGTGTTTTACTGTGTTTTATTGTGTTTTATGTGACCATATTTTATTTCAACAGACTTCCAGATCAGATTAGAAGGATCTAAAAACTAATTTGACTGATTTAAATTGATATGAAGATCATTGTGTTCAGATTATGGGATGATTTTGACTTTCTGCACTTCCTGTTTCCAACTCTTTTCTTCTTTACATAAAAAATAATCAAAACATCTTAAACCATAAAAGTATTTCTTATCACACAAACCTGATGTTGACTCAAACATTGAAGAGATAATCTTCCATTTAAGATGTTAGAGAAACGTTGACTGAGTCACAGGAAACATCTGAAGCTAAAGAACAATTCATTTATCTTCGATGAGTTTTGGAGATAATGTCTCTGTGGGAGTTTATCTCTGAACTGACATGAGAAAATGTATCTGACAGGGTTTCCAATGCTATGATCACAGCAGCATTAATTATTATAAACCTTCAGGTGGCTTAATGTCAAATATAAACTCCATTTAAGTCTTTACTGAAAGTGGAGGAGCTGCAGATGTTTTATGCTCCTCTTCATGTTGAGGCTGTAATGATGATGTTTGTCCTCTGGGGGGCGCTGCAGACCTACAGACTGACCAGCTGATGCCACACATGACCTCCAACAGTCATATAACATACTTCAATAAATTAACTTCAAGCTTCAAACAGGCCAGGAACAAAGTGTGAAACGAGAAGAGATGCTTTTCTGAAACAGGAGACGAGTTTATATAAAATCTCAAGCTATGAAATCATATTTTCAACATTTCAAAGTTCCTTTTAAAGACGCAGATGTTTTCTGGTGCAGTTGCTGTCATCAGAGAGGTCAGGAGGTCAAAGGACTGTAGTCATCACCGTTGAGGTTTCCAGCTGGTTGCTACGGGGTTGCTAGGGAGTTTTCCTGCTGCTCTGACTTACAGTGGTAGGAAATAACTCAGAACATTTTTGTTCTTATGTACAATTTTGATCTACTTTAATGTAGAGCTGCAGCTATTAGTTGATTCATTTAATTAGTCGACTGACAGAATATTTATCAGCAACTATTTTTGATGGCTGAAAATGCCAAATATTTACTGGTTGCAGCTTCTCACATGAGATGATTTGAAGCCTTTATGACAGTATTGAAATATCTTGATATTGTAGAGTATTAAAAAAACAAACACAAGACATTTAAAGACATTTCTTCAAAGAAATAATAACTGACATTACTATAGACAAAACAGTTAACCAATTGAAAAGAAGAAAATAATTGTTAGTTGGAGTCCTACTTGAATATTTTCATTTTATGCCACTTTAAACTTAAATATTGGACTTTTTACTGGATTAAGTTTTTTTCAGGATTTCTAAACAAAAAGCTCAAAAACTGAAATCACATGATTCACTACATGATTCTGTGTTATTGTAACTGATGTTTAATGATATTTTACATGTTATTGCTCATCAGGAAAACAGGAAACAAACCAAAGTGTCTCACTGGACTCAAACATCCTCAATAATTTAAAAAAACTGCAGGTTTGTTGTGTGTAAAATCACAGAAAAACTGTCTGTTTGCATCATAACTCAACAAGAGAGTCACATGTCAAACACACGTGGTGTAATCTACGTTAGTTTGCAGATGTCACAGTTTAATGTTTGAATACAGAAACTAATAAATATGACATTTCTGCTGTGATTCTCTGGCTTTATTTCCACGGCGATCTTTGGAAAAACTGCACCTGAATGTTGTTGTTTGGTGTCTCAAAGCCCCAACACACCTACGCTCCACCTGTTTCATTTTACCTGATTAGACTCTGATGTCAGATCAGCTCTCTTGCAACTTTACTTTAAACCTGCATTCATTAAGTTCCCATCAGAAACAAGCAGTGAACATTAACTCTGACACATCATCAGCTTTTAAGTTGATATGTTGGACTTGTTAGCAAACAGCCGCTTATTTACGGAGCAACATTATCATTCATGTGGAGTCGTGTTTCTGTCCAGTGAATTAGTTCTGTTGTTGCTCTCTACCAACTCCTGAGGGGAATATCTGGCTCTTTAGGAAGTGAAGCACCTGACTTAAGTTAAACTTTGTTAAACTTAAAATCAAACTGAACGTTCACAGACTTCCATGAACCGAATCTGAAATTAAAGCTGGAGTATAATAACATGAAAGAATCATTGAAGTTACACAGGAAGACATTTTTTGTTGGAGAATAAATTGCAGTCTGGTCTGATCAGTCTGACAAACAAACAAACAAACAAACAAACAAACAAGCAAACTAACAGAGTAAATCAGAGAAAAAGCAGCAGGTTTTCAGTCCTCGTCGTCGCTGTGCTGCGTCTTCTCCTCGCTCAGGCCGCTCTCGTCGATGTTCTCCAGCGAGTCGGCGCGCTGCACCGTCAGCTCCGACACGTTGATGCACGGCAGCGAGTTCTGCTCCGGGAACATCCACGGCTTCAGTGTCGGGTTGTGCTTCCTCTTCCACTCGGGATACTTCTGAGACGCTTTGTAGATCTTCCTCATCGCCTGAGAGGAGACAGACACACGGTGAGACAGATGGAGCTTCACAGTTATCTGCTCGCATCAAAAACACAAATCATTTTACCTTTGGAGCCACAAACTGAGAGACTCTGTTCACCACCCACTTTGGTAAAGAACCTGCAGACAGGAAAGACACCAGAGGACGTCATGTGAGCGCCTGTTATTACTGACTGCTGTCTCTGCCAGAACCAACATGACCTTCAGACACTGTGAGGACAAAACACTGTTGGACATTTCCTTTTCGCTGGAAAGTTACAACATCTTTTGGCAGAAGAGAACATTTTTGGAAGTTGGGGCCATTTTGGAAAAGGCCGTTTTCGGGGAAAGAGTGCACTATTTGTAGAGTGAGTTGTTTTATAATTGGGGGCATTTTTGGAAAGTCAGTTTAACGTCTTAAGAACGTTTTTAGAAAATGGGGGAATTTTTTGGAAAACAAGCTTTTCTGGAAAGTGAGGACAACATTGTTGGACGATGGGACCATTTTGGAGAAGGAGGTTGTTTTTTTTAAAGTAAGGATATTTAGGAAAGTAAAGAGTTTTTTTTTTTTTGGACGTCAGGCCTTTTTTTTTGAAAGTGAAGATACTTGTGTGAAGCAATGACATCTTTAGAAAATTAGGACATTTTTGAAAGATCAAAGACTGGAGGGTGAGGAGATGGGAATTAGGACAGGGGTCACCTGTGTGTGTGCTCTGACAGGTCGGGGGTCACCTGTGTGTGTGCTCTGACAGGTCGGGGTCACCTGTGTGTGCTCTGACAGGTCGGGGTCACCTGTGTGTGTGCTCTGACAGGTCAGGGGTCACCTGTGTGTGCTCTGACAGGTCGGGGTCACCTGTGTGTGTGCTCTGACAGGTCAGGGGTCACCTGTGTGTGCTCTGACAGGTCGGGGGTCACCTGTGTGTGCTCTGACAGGTTGGGGTCACCTGTGTGCTCTCACCTTTGGGGTCCACCTGGGTCAGGTAATAGAGGGTGGAGCAGTTGGCTCCGTTGGACTGGATCAGGTATCCGGTCAGCAGAGACACGGCTCGGACGTAGTCCTTCTTTGGAGGATATTTCTGCCAAGACAAACAGAGAAGAAGAGACAGTCTGTGATGTCACAGCGTCCAACTGTTAAAGGATCAGTTCACTGTTTTCAACCCAGACTCAAGACCAGGATCAATCTGCTGGACATGAAACAGTCCAGACAGACAGATTCATCTTTCTGTCAGGTTTATTCACTTCAGATTCAGATCGTAAATTCAGATAAAAATCTACTTTTGACTTCTGGCTGATCATCACAGACTGGGTCTACTGGGTCTACTGGGTCTACTGGGCCTACTGGGTCTATTTGTGTAGATGGGTGAAAATTCAACAGTCCCCGGTGTTCGAGACCAAGTCCAAGTCACCAAAGAAGAGTCTGAGTCGAGACCCCATTACCTGAGTCCAAGTCATCAAGACTGAGTCTGAGTCGAGTTCCAAGCTGGGCTCCAGTGCTCCAGTAAAGCAGGAGGAGAGCAAGGAGGATGAGGAGGAGAGAAAGGAGAGTACAGACTGACGGGCAAACAGACCAGAAGAAGAAGAGGTTGGATATGAGTGGAGAGGAGAGACCCTGGCACCTCTTCATCCCTTGTTGTTTTTCTTGTCGTTTTGTTTGTGTTCATTTCTGGTTCTGTTGCTTCTCTCGTTTGTTCTGTCCTGTGTCTTATGTGTTTCCATGTTGATCACTTCTCTTGCACTAAATAAAAGAAAAAAAGTGTCACGTCCTACCGGGACTTTTTCTGTTTTTTGGACTCTTTGTGTTTTTGTTCTTTTGACTTCCTTGGTTTTTGTTGTCATCCTTCTGATGCCCTCAGACGTTTTCTGTTTTTAGTTGGACTTTTTGAGGGGCTCTTTCATTTGTGTTGCATTTGTTTCCTGTTTTTTTTGTTTTCTCTGTTCACTTGTGTGTTCCTCCTGTGTTTTGTGTCACCTGTTTGTTTACTTTAGTTCTTGTTTTATTTTGAAAGATTTCCTCTTTGTGTCTGGTCACTTTACTTCCTGTGTTTGATTATCTCATGTGTCTCACCTGTGTTTCATTTGCAATCACTCCCTGTGTATTTATAGTCCAGTTTTCAGTTCAGTCTTTGTCGAGTCGTCTGCTTTTGTTCTGCCTTCGCACTGTGTATGCGCCGAGTTTTTTTTCTCTTTGTTCAGCATCGTATCCAACCTGCCTGCTGTCTCTGCATTTGGGTCCACCTGCTCCATTCACCCACCTTTTGTGACAAAAAGAACCTAAACGTAAAGAAGAATATAAAAGCTCACCGGGTGTTTGACAGAGTAGTTGATGATCAGGTAGTCGTTGCCGAGAGGAAGCCAGGATCTCATCGTCACAAAGTCCCTGTTCTTCAGCGGGCTCGGACATTTCCCTTCAAACGACACAGTCGACAGCAAACACAGATACGTGAGAAGTGTTTCTCACTCTTTAATAATAATGATTTAATAAAAGTCTGTGTTAGTTTTAAGTTGGTCCGCAGGGTTTTCTTTTGGTTTTGTTTTGTTTTTTCAATCAAAATCAATTTATTGACAACTTACAGCATTTACAATACTTTTATTAACTGTTATAGTAAATGTGTTTTAATGTTGGGAACCTTTTATTCATGACTAACATTTATCATTCAAAGTGGATTTTTCACAACCTGACAATCCTTAAGTTGATCTATAAATGAGAACATTATTTATTAACCAAGAATAAAGTAATTAGTTACAAACCATTTATAAAGTTGCTTGATGAGAAAGTGATATCAACTCAGACATACTTGCAGCTCAAATTTTAAGCTGTTGATTTCCTAATTAACCAACATTTTCCACATCACCCTTTAAAATCCTCTTTTTAAAAATCAGTATCAAATACATAAGAATGTGAAGAATTTCCTTGTTTTACAACTAAATGTCTTTGATTTTTTTATACTGTGGTGTATTTAAGCCAGAATTTCTTGTCATGTTTTCCATGTTCAGGATTCCACAAACAGAAAAGGTCCAGAGTTTTCTGGATCCTTTTATCTTTTGAGTCATTTCTATGTTCACATTTTCTCCTCCAATCAAATCTGTTTTTGCTGTTTGTGAAGACATCTGACTACAGAAAGAAACACGTCACACATGCTCTGTACAAAACGCTGAAAGTCTCCAAACAGCCGGACTCACAGGAGTAGTATCCAACGTCCGCGTTGACTGTCAGCCTGCCGATGTCGTAGGTGTCGATCATGTTGGTGTCCCACTTCTTGCGGTAGCTGGTGTCATGGAGGACGTCGTACAGAGTCTCCGCCGTCACGTCTTTACACACTATTCTCATCTGAGACACAAACACAGACGAGGGTAAGATATGAACCCAGATATAACCAGAACCAACACTACATGCTGCCGTTTGTGTTTGTTTTGTAGTACATTTAAATATATGTAACACACACTGTCCACGTTACACATGTTTACATGTCATCAGAGAATTCTGCTTCCTGACTTATTGTCCAAACTGTGAATCCAGTTTTCAGATTTCTGTGAGTGGATGTAAGAACACCAGGTAAACACACCTGCAGACGTCAGGTGTTCATAATGAAGGTCCAAACACTGAGCACTAGTATCTCCGTTATGTGTCTGTGCATGTAAACATCATGTCCTGGTTTTAGGAAACTACAGGAGGCTCAGAGAAGCAGCTCTTCAATCTGAACCAGGATCAGCCAAACAGACATTGACTCACAGTCACAGAGCAGCAAACATTAAATAACATTAAAAATGCTTCAGTGAAAACATTTCAATCAGAATTCATGGTTGAAAGTTCTGTTTGTTTTTATTTCTGCAGCAGCACTGAACTGTGTCCTGAACATGAAGCACGTGGCTTTAATCACAACCTCTGGACTTTACACTGAAGTTCTTTGAGAAATGTACAGTGTAATACAAAGTCCAGAGGTTGTGATCTGTAGCACAACAAGCTAGCACAGCATGTCAACAGACCTGCATCTTCACACATGCTCAGTGGCGTCTGCCTTACACAGAACTACTCTCCAGAGACTGAAAACATGATGCTGTTATTAGTCTTTGGAGCCGTTTCTAAACAAACTAATGTGACCAAACTCTTCATGATGAAGGAACATGTGACCCAGTGCAGCGGTGTGACTCACTGACAGGTTTTTAATAGTTTCTGGACAACAACGGAGGAATAAGATATATCAGGCTTTGATACACATACAATACTTACACAATACAATACTGCCACAGAAAGCAGGTTCAACAAATTCTGAGTCTAACCTGAACTCTGAGTTGATGAACCCCGAGATGGGAAGTGAGAAGAGTTAAGCGTGTGTGTGATGAATGAAAAAAGCCATCAGGACTTTCAGGACGATGCATATTTATCTTTAAAAAAAGAGCCTGAGTCAGAGCAGTGAAAGTGTCAATAAGTTAACACAATAAAGTTTTATTCAGTGTTGTCCATTAATTCTTCATTTACCAGACTTACATTTCCTTAATGATGATAAAGTGGAATCAGGCTGCAGCTACATTACATTTTAAACATATTTGTTCAGCTTTAATCTGACGGACAAAACGCAGGAAGCAGCGACTGAAGATGAAAAATAAGTTAAAGATTTAAAACATAAATAGATCAAAGACACAAAGACATGACTAAACTCACAGTCTGATCAGTAATAATTTGTTTACTGATTTGCACTTGAAAAGGCTTCAAGGTTAAAATACAGCAGATTTTAAATGTTTAAACATCTATTTGTATCTCAGCTCAACATCATTCAGTGATGCTGCTCACTCAGAAATATTAACATATAATCTACAATATTATAGGAATAATGTTCCATCAGTGGACCAATCACATCATGAGTGATAGAAATAATTATTCATTGATCCTACGTGTCTGAAGCTTCATACAGATTGTTTGAATTTAAACTGAGATTAAACATTATGTGCAATAAAGATTTGAGGTCAGCAGCTGCTCTAACAAACTGACAGAGTCTCAGAGTTATAACAGCAGGACATGAAGAGGTTTGATTCTGAGCTGAGGATCAATTCACACTGTGTGATATTTGACTGTGAGAGAAAAAAAACTGTTCAAAGAAATGACTGATGCGCATAAAATATCCAACCAGGATTTAGATTCTGTCAGTAAACCTCCACTAATGACCAATCGCTACGAGCTTTGATACAACTGAATGAATGAAACAGAGAGAAACTCAGAAAACCTGCCAGCAAGCAGGTCAGCTTCATAGACTCAGTTACCATGGCAACTGATCTAGAGTTTAAGTTACCATGGTGACTGACCCACAGTTTGTTACCATGGCAACTGATCTAGACTTTAAGTTACCATGGTGACTGACCCAGAGTTTAAGTTACCATGGCAACCTATCCAGTTTAAGCTAGCTGTCTCTCTAGAACTGAAAACCCAGAGATTCATCTCAGGATTAACAAACTCAGAGTTTTCACTAAACCTGCTTTCTGAAACAGGGTCCAGTTCATTGTTTGGATCCAAACATGAAGAAAAAGATAGAAAATCACCATTAATGACCCTTTAAGGAATTTGGGGGGAAATTCAAAATTCTGTTAATATGAAACAGAAATTGGAAAGTAACTTTTTAAACAAATTGAGAAACTAAACTTCAGGTTTGCATGAAAATTTGTTAAAAATATCGTTGGCTGCTACAATTGTTGAGTTTCTCTCATGATTGTTTTATGTGTTGAATGTTTTGCATTGTTGCAGACACAATTTGTCCAAATTAAACGGAAGTGACAGAATTTAAGAAACACAGCAGGTTAGTTCACAAACTTTACTGTGTTTGTCTCTTTGAGTTTTACTAATCAGCAGCTCAACACACACACTTGTACAGCTATAAGTGGAAGCTTTTTGACCATAAAACATGCTAATGTTTGTAAAAAAAAAAAAAAGACCATGATAATGAACATATTGAACTGGGAAAAGAGTATAATATGACCTCTTTAATGTAAAGTACAACTATATAAATGTTTTACTGTGGTATCTCTGGTATTTTCTGCCATTCATGAAGTTTTTAGTCAAGTAAAGGATCATATAGTTCAGAGATGACAAAATATGAAAAAACATTAAAAACATCTTTAAAAATGGATAGAGGAGCTTTAAATGTTAAAAAAAAACCATTATGTAGTTTGGTGAGAGACCTTGAGCAGTGTAAATGTGCCAGATTCTAGGAGAATATATAACACATTACTATATTTTCCAACATTCAGAGGCTGTTGGCTTTTCATCAGATGATCATTTTTAGTGTGAATCAGCAGAATAGAAGCACTGAGATAATAACTGTCAGTGTGAGCAGGGAAAGAGGATTTAATGTTGGAGGTGTTGAACTGCAGATGGTTTTTATGGAGCGTTAAATCAACTGGATGGTTTGTTTGAGACTCACTGAGGAGGAATATCTGAAAGAGAGAAACAGATTCTGCAGCAGCTGAGTTAAAAATGCTGCAGTGTGGGATGTATTGTGTAATATCTGAAGTCTGAGGTCCTTCATCCTCCAGTCACACTAGAAAGACACAGAGGAGAGAGTAGATTATTTTTTAGAGAATCACTGGGGGTTGGTTAACAAATCATTTCCAAAGAAGTTTCCTGAAAAGTATTGATAATTAAGTATTGATAATGGGGGGAAGTTGTGTATAAAAATACACAACTAAGCTGTATAAACATAGTGCAGGACAGGTAAACAATATAATGAGGACATTTTCCTGGAATTCTCAAGTGATGTCACTTGAGTGAGCATCAACTGGGGCTGAAACTACAAGTTTGGCAAGAAAAGAATGTGTGAAATAAAAAAGACAATATCTCTGATTCTGCTGCATCAGTTTTCCTTTTTTTTAGACTGTCCATCATGAGTCTGATGATACAAGAGTGAAGTTATAAATGTGTGGAGTGGACTCTGTGGACTCTTTTAAGTATCAATATCTTACCTAAACCTAAAAGCAGGAGGAACTCAGCTCACAAATCCCTGAAAGTCCTGAACTTCTAACCATTTCTGACCTACAACTTCTTTGACGTACAAGGAAGTAGATCTTCCTGTCACACCTGTCCCTCTTTGAAGCTTTTAATTTGTGTTTTCCAGCAAAAATTCAGCCTGAATTCTAGTTGTTGAGAACGAGGTTTAACTTTGTTTCACCTGAGCCCCAAACAGCTGAATTTGGTCATCTTTTGCAGAAAAGTGAACTGTTTTGGTGAAACAAAAGAAACAGATGCAGGGATTGGTTAAATTCCTGGAGGGACTTTGTGTCCTGTTGTCTGAATGACTATTATGTTATTAGAGAAGTCATCTGATAAGGTGTCTGAGCTGTTATTGGTTGGACTCATTCTCATTTGAACTTCAGATAAACTGAAAGACAGAAGTGTTTATATTCATGCCTGTTTTCCAGCTGGCTGTCTGTAGCTGCCTTGCTCAGTGGCACTTTGGCAGCTAACCAGGACAGCAGACCTTCACTTTCTCCCGCACTGATCTTATCAGGCCGTCTGGGATTTCAGCCATCGACCTTCAGGTCAACAGAGAACCTCTAAAGGCAGAAAAACTGCTGACATCTGACTACATATCCCAAGAGTCTTAGCGAAAGAGAAACTATGGTATCTTGTTCTCGCCTTGAGAAGTGGGTCAGCATCCCTGATAATATACTGTTTCAAATCCTACCATTAACTATTCTACATTGCCGTTACTAATCTTTTATCTACTTTTGCCAATTTCACCTGTGGTGTTCCACAGGGCTCTGTTTTAGGTCCTCAGCTGTTTTCTGTTATTATGTTACATTAACCTTCATTGTAACACTTTACTGTAAGTATATAAACTGTTACTAAATGATTTCAGTTTTAGATCCTCTGCTGTTTTCTGTTTAGATGCTGCCTCTAGGGGACATCATTCACTTATATAATATTAACTTTAAGTTGTATGTGGTTGACACTCTGCTATATGACAGAGATAGAATGGAGCAACGTTACTACGCTACGCTACAAATCCCAACCTGTTCGCTGTTATTTGACATTTTTTTCTTCCCGAAAACAAATAATTTTTAAAACATTTGTATGAAATAAATATTCATAAAAACCAATATTTTTTGAATACCGTATTTGGATTCAGCTCCCCCCCTAATCCACAGTAGTCTTGGCAGTCTGTCAATAAATATTAAATTTGTAGCATTTGTAGAATAAAGTCAGAATTCTGAATTTAATCTCAGAATTCAAAGACGTTTTTCACATGTGGTCCATCTGGGAGTCCTATTTCACTGTAAGCTCAGTTTTCTGTTTATTTCTGTTGTCATATAACCTCACAAGTATAAAATTAAGTTTCATTTTTATGTGGATGACACCATGTTATATATACAAATAACAACTAGTAACAAAAGTAATCTACTTACTCTCATTAACTGTCTTGAAGACATTTAGTGTTCAATGTCCAACGGCTAAATGACAGTAAAACAGAGATCATTTTATTCGGCCCTCACAACTGATCCACAATGGACCTTTTTCACGAAACAGGAAAAGCACAGGTTGGACTAATAACAATGGATCTGATCCATTAAATGTCCCAGTAAGCCAGACCAGTGAACCAGTCTGTGTAATAGCAGAGCCCTGGAACCGGTGAATCTAAGTGGAATGCAGATGATATTAATGTTATTGTTACACATGTGATTTTCCTGTTGTGATGTCAAAATGTCAATAAATGTTAAACCTGTAGCTAGAAATCTGGAAGTCCTATTTGACTCTGACTTCAGGGTTGTCCAGTCCTGCTTTCTCCAGCTGAAAGATGTTTTCTGTCCTCTGCTGACCTGGAGACAGTTATCAAAGCTTTTATCTTATCACATTTGGACTACTGCAAGTTCGTATCTCAACTGCAGTTGGTGTGAGAGGCAGCAAAAAGAATTTTAGCGAATTCAAGGAAATTACATTTACATCACCACCTGAGCCTCTGTTTACCAGCTGCTGGTTCATTTCAGAATTGATTTACCTTCAAAGGCTATCAGCCTTATCTTCTCTTTCATAAGACATTACGATGCTGTATGTTCTTCATATTCTTTTTTTTGCAGTATTTTAGCTCCATTTCTGCTGTATTTTGGTTTTATTTGGACTAAATTTTGCATTAGTCTTTGGAAGGCCATTTTAATTTTTATGCTGTACTTTATTTCAGTTTGATTTGTAAAACCAGAAAATAAACAGAAGCTATTGGAGAAACTAACTGAAGATCCCACAATTGTAATCACAATATCTGAAGCTGTGGGTTTGAGGTCGGTCAAAGTAAATGTCGACACCAGTGTTTGTGACAGAGTTTAATGGACGTCAGTGTGTCCCCACAGAGACCGAATGTGAGACGTCTGCTTACTGTAGGACGTCACTTTTTTCCACTGCTGTAATCTTACTGGAGCGTTAAGCTCGACTGAGCTGCAGTCATCAGATATTGTTGAGGCTCAACGCTGTAAAACGCTGCGTGTAACTCAATCAGCACGGCTCTGCTGCCGCATTAATCATTCATGAAGTCCTGAGCTTCATGTCTGTCAGTCGACACAAGTCTGTCTGTCTCTATCCGTCTCTCTTCTATGTGAAATGTTTCAGTTAACAGTCTGAAAACTCAGGAGTTGTCAGTCTGTAGTTTTCAGCTTTAACACCTTGCTGCACTTCAGAAGTAATGGCTGGGAAAAATATTCAAAATGTTGTTGATGTTGCGCCTGCTGCAACACGTCCAACTCTCCCTGAGGACAGTTCAGATTAAAGTCAAAGATAGAAACTCAATGTTCTAGAGTTGAAGAGCTAAAAGACAGTTCAGAGACCTTCATCACAATCACAAATAAATACAGAAACACTCACAACTTATAACTCTCTCTCTCTCTTTCTTTTCTAGATAAACTATTTTCAGATTTTTGTTGTCATGTCCAACCATTATAACTCCTGCTTTGGTTGCTCTACAAAAGTTAGCCACGTTAGCAGTGTAGCTAAAAGGATGACAATGCTAGATGGATTGATGAGAAACTTGGTTCAGAACATTCATGTTCCCCTCGGGATGAACTGTAATAACTTTAATCCTCTGACTTTTCATATACACACAAAAAAATCACTGTGTTAAAATTTGACTCAGTTTGGGTCGATATAGCAGCAACACAATTCTGGGTTAATGTTATTTTGAGCCACTTTTAATATTATTTTTTATTTTCCTGTTGGGTTATTTACCCAAACTAAAGCTTGTTATAATCTACTCTTGTTAAGCTTATGTCACAGTTTGTTATTGGTTGTTAATAACTTGTGTATCTTCTGAATGTCATCTGCACATCGTTTTATACGAGAAACAATAAATCTGTGGCAGTTTTTAGCTAAAGCTTGTTGTGTGTAACTCAGATGTTGTGTTGCTGCTATATTGATCCAGACTGGATATAGTTTTAACCCAGTGATTTTTACTGTGTAGCGCCATCATCTGGTCAAAGTTTTTGTTTGATTTATGATGATGATGTGATGTGCGTATATAACAACCAGTCACTTATTGTTATAGTTTGATTGGGGGACTCTTCCTCCTTAGTTGATTGATTTATGATTAAACTTGACTTTTAAATTACATTTTTTTGTGAGTGAGTTTATTCTAGAGTCTGGATCCTCTCTGTTCATAATACTCCAGCTCCAAAGTCTAAACAACAGCCTGCATAAAAATGTTTTGATATAATGTTAGCCAAAAACAGGCCTAAAACCATTGAAACAAAATGTATTCACCAGAAAAACTGAACAGCCGACTCCTTAGAGGGTCTTTTAGTACAACCAAACACTGACGAAGACTTTTGCAGGCGACCAAAATGTTACAGTTAATTTTCATAACTGAAAACACGCTGAAATAATGACAGCTACGCCTATACTCTGTGAATCTGGGTTTACACCACGGTTACGTCACATTACGAATGTCGTCACCATGTTAGCAAATTGTCAATCACAAGGTAGCCACACCGTAAAGCATATGCTGCTTTATCGTCTATTTTTACTCTAAATGGGACCATGATTTACAAAATGAGCATCATGCTGTATTGAAGAAGACTTGAAACTAGTGATTGAGACCATAAGCTCATCAGGAAAGTGTTTATTGATAATGGTAATAAATCAAGTGAGCAGTAGGGTCATTTTCTCATAGACTTCCATACATCAGACTTCTTTTTGCAGCCAGTGGAGTCGCCCCCTGCTGGTCATTAGAGAGAATGCAGGTTTAAGGCACTCCACACTGGCTTCACTTTTGAGACCGGGAGCTTCCTGCTGGATACAGATGAGAAGATAACAGCTTGAAATATAATAATAGATAATGATTTGTTATGTTATTCGTTATGTTTGTCTTTGTCTTTGATTGAGCCGTGTCAGAAGAATTTCTGTTATTATGTGAAAGACAATAGAGTTTCTTGAGTCTTGAATGTTGATCCGTCAGTCCACCTTTCCAACACAACGTGTTTAATCATGAGACAGAGATTTCTAAAGTATTATAGCAGCACTAATGTATATTTCTCTCCCTCCACAGTCTGATGTGTCAGTGAGCAATGTGTCGGTTGTGGCTTGTAGTGATGAACCTACAGAGAATTATCAGTGACTCTGCAGCTCCTCTCGGCTTTACGGAGCTTTATAGTGAGTTTCAGCTCATTGTTTATCTGTCCGGCTGCAACTTTTACTGTTCTGGTTCACTCTCAGCGTCTCTCATAGCGTCGTTTTCAGAGAAGAAGCTGTAAAAAGCCACTGTACACTACCTGCTCAGCACCAAACGGCAAACAGACACAGTTAGCTGTAGACTAGCCAGTGAACATAGTGGAGCATTTAGCAGCTAAAGAGCCAGATATTTCCCTCATGTTATACTGTAAAGCTGTTTCCTCTCCTCACTTCATGCTGTATTTATATTCCCACACTCCCATGTGATGTCTAGTCCATACGCAGGGTTTTACTCTTTTTGTTCTCAAAAAAAAAAAAATTCCTGTCCACACAAGCACTGTTTTAAAAAAAATCTCTGTCCAAATGTAAACGCAAAAACGTAATTGAAGCACTGTCAAGAGTATGTCAAAACTAAGATATGACCCTAAAGCCATGTTGGCTAATCAGAAGCCTGAAAAAGAGCTATTTCCAATAGGCTGCCTGCAATAGTGCATTCTGACACCTCTGTTTCTCAATATAGTTGAAGAGTAACTGCACATTTATGTGTAAAGATATAAAAATTCCTGTACGCAAAGTTAGAACTAGCATTATATTGGCCCCATCTGCCATTGCAAGAAATGTTGCATCATGTAAACAGCGGAGACAACGGGATGCTACAAACCAAAAACTCAGTTTTCTCGTCTACACATCAACACTGAAAACAGAGTTTCTGAACATCTTCATCCTGGAAGGAGTTTACCAAAAGGTTTCAGTGACCTAAAACACAGTTTGCATGTGGACGCAAGGCCAAAACTATGTTTTCAAAAATACACGTGTACGTCTGGACAAGACCTGAGATGTCGTCAGCAGCAGAGGAGAGTTCAATTATTCATGTGTGAGAAGAAACGCCTCGCCGCTCCAGAAAGACTTCCTGAATTATTAAAACATGAGCCATCATCATCCTCGTCATCATCAGCTCTGCTTCTGTGTGTTTGTGTGTGTATTCAGTAACACACACACACTCCCTCCCACCTGTCCACACTCACTTCCTGTCGTCCTGTGGTTAACTTCCTGTGGTCAAACACACTGACACCGTCCAGAAAACTCTCAGTTCCTCTTTTCTGCATTAATTACAACTCTGTACATTATAATAGACGGGTTTCCATCCAATTGTAGCTCAAAATTTAACAGGATTTCCAGAAAATGATCAAATGAATTTGTAGTGAATGTCTGACCTGCATTCAACTCTCTAACTGGTGTTTAAGGATTTACAGTAACTGGTTCCAGTGGGACAACAGAAACAGCATTTTGCTAATCGCTGAAGGTTTGAGCTCCATGACTTGACAGACACTAAATAAAGCTTCTTACAAAACAGATTAATAAGAAAATATGCTGCTAAATTTACTTATTAACCGATAAAAATACACAATTCTGTTAAAATATGCACATCAGAGTGAACTTAACTGATGATGTGATGACTTATTGATATATTTTACAGGAAATTAAGTTACATTTGTAGTGTTTTATGTTGCGTTCGTTAATATTTCATGAGCCAAGTCTTCATCCAAATGTGGCTCAAATTTTAACTGAATTTCCAGAAAATCATCAAAGTAAAATATAGTGAATGTTTGTTTCCATCCGCTGCTGCTGCTGTGTGAATAACAGTCGGTGCCGTTAAACCATTGCAGAAGAAGAAGACACAACGAGATGACGTCATTAAAAGAGCGGCCAAACCGTAGAATTACAATCTCCGGGTCCAACAGAGCGTCACAACCCCACGAAATGACTCGTTTCACTATCAGAATTTGATCCATTCAGCCCAATCACATTTAGAAAGTCTAAACGAGCTGCTTGATTGAATTGTTTTATCCCCGTTCATGTTAGCTGGAGGGCTAAACTGAAAGTGCTCCATGCGTGCATGCGGCCCGTAAAACGTGCGCAGTATGTCATCTAGGTCATTTCTTTACCGCAGGAAGTAGCTTCTTTGGCTTAATGTACCACTGAGCAACTTCCATAGGAATGAACAAATCCTCCGACGTCAGTTCTCTTCATACATCCATGCAGTCAAACGATGGAAAACATGATGGAAATATGACGTTTCTGTTAGTTTCATGTATTGATGTGAGGAAAGTTACAGTCTCCTCATCATCGCTTCACACAGATCTGATGTTTTCAGCTCTTCAGTGACGTTTCAGTCACATGATTCATGACATCATCATTTATTCACTCAGTCTGTTTGATTTTTTATCCTGTTACACCTCAGACAACAGGAAACACTTTTAGAGATAGGGTTAGGGTTAGTGGGGTTAGGGTTAGGGTTAGGGTTAGGAGGTTAGGGTTAGGGGGTTAGGGTTAGTAAGGTTAGGGTTTGTGGGGCTAGGGTTAGGGTTGGGGGTTAGGGTTAGTGGGGTTAGGGTTAGTGAGGTTAGGGTTAGTGGGGTTAGGGTTGGTGGTTAGGGTTAGTGGGGTTAGGGTTGGGGGTTAGGGTTAGTGGGGTTAGGGTTAGGGTTAGTGAGGTTAGGGTTAGTGGGGTTAGGGTTAGTGAGGTTAGGGTTAGGTTAGTGGGGTTAGGGTTAGTGGGGTTAGGGTTAGTGAGGTTAGGGTTGGGGGTTAGGGTTAGTGGGGTTAGGGTGAGGGCTAGGGTTAGTGGGGTTAGGGTTGGGGGTTAGGGTTAGTGGGGTTAGGGCTAGGGTTAGTGGGGTTAGGGTTGGGGGTTAGGGTTAGTGGGGTTAGGGTTAGGGTTAGTGGGGTTAGGGTTGGGGGTTAGGGTTAGTGGGGTTAGGGTTAGTGAGGTTAGGGTTGGGGGTTAGGGTTAGTGAGGTTAGGGTTAGGGTTAGTGGGGTTAGGGTTAGTGAGGTTAGGGTTAGTAGGGTTAGGGTTAGTGAGGTTAGGGGGTTAGGGTTAGGGGATTAGGGTTAGTGGGGTTAGGGTTAGTGAGGTTAGGGTTAGAGTTAGGGTTAGGGGATTAGGGTTAGTGGGGTTAGGGTTAGGGTTACGGGATTAGGGTTAGTGGGGTTAGGGTTAGTGAGGTTAGGGTTAGGGGATTAGGGTTAGTGGGGTTAGAGTTAGGGGGTTAGGGTTAGGGGGTTAGGGTTAGGGGATTAGAGTTAGGGGGTTAGGGTTAGTGGGGTTAGGGTTAGGGGGTTAGGGTTAGTGGGGTTAGGGTTAGTGGGGTTAGGGTTAGGGGATTAGAGTTAGGGGTTAGGGTTAGTGGGGTTAGAGTTAGGGGGTTAGGGTTAGGGGGTTAGGGTTAGGGGATTAGAGTTAGGGGGTTAGGGTTAGTGGGGTTAGGGTTAGGGGATTAGGGTTAGTGGGGTTAGGGTTAGGGTTACGGGATTAGGGTTAGTGGGGTTAGGGTTAGTGAGGTTAGGGTTAGGGGATTAGGGTTAGTGGGGTTAGAGTTAGGGGGTTAGGGTTAGGGGGTTAGGGTTAGGGGATTAGAGTTAGGGGGTTAGGGTTAGTGGGGTTAGGGTTAGTGGGGTTAGGGTTAGGGGGTTAGGGTTAGTGGGGTTAGGGTTAGTGGGGTTAGGGTTAGGGGATTAGAGTTAGGGGTTAGGGTTAGTGGGGTTAGAGTTAGGGGGTTAGGGTTAGGGGGTTAGGGTTAGGGGATTAGAGTTAGGGGGTTAGGGTTAGTGGGGTTAGGGTTAGGGTTAGGGTTAGTTGGTTCATTATTTATTAAATAAAACATTTCCTCATCTTTGTATTCAACATTAAATATCAGATTATTTCTGCAGGTGATGAATTAGTCGAAACCACTGCGTCTCTTAGTTTTCTCTTTATTTTCTTCTGTGTTTGATGTCATTGTTTCTTCTGGGATGTTGGATAGATAGATAGATGGCAATAATTAAAATACAATAGAGACTAGATAATAGATATATAACCATAACTATAATATATAATAATAATAATAATCCATCATAATAATAAATCCATCAGTCAGTTTCAAATTACTGATTCACTAGCTTGCATTAAGACTTGTTGATATAAATGTTTGTGTGTCAGATGAACTCTCCTCCTCGTTCTCTGTCTTCAGGTTTCCAGCCATTACGTTTTTCTTTCCGCTCTGAATTTTTCAGCACGCTGACGCTGAGCGACTGTTTGCTTTTCCTCTGCAGGAGGTCACCTGACTCACAGATATCCTGTGTTTTTATCCAACCAGTTCTGATGCATCCGTCAGCCATCATGTATTCACAGCTTCTGTTGATCCCGGTGAAAAATACATGTTACCACGGCAACAGGCAGTGCTGCCTAAACAAAAGGCAGCCACCGAATAAATGTATAAAATATTAATAGATAGGTTCACAATGTTTACATTGTTACATTGTTAAACCAGCAGTCAGGTGTCCATATGAGCAGTGAAAGAGGTTTTCCTCGCTGTCCACACAGTCATTTAAAAGTCTGTGTGAAGCTTCTATTCAGCTTCAGCAGTCTGAGTTAGTCATATCAAGTGGATATCTGACACATTTACAGTCTTTTTAGCATCAAATTCCCTCTTTGTGTTTCCTCGGACAGTGTTTCCCTGTTGAGCTGCAGGTGGAAGTATAGTAACAAAAAGAGGGACTTTGGCACTAAAAAGACTGTAACGTTGAAAGATATCTACTTGATTTGACTCATTTGGATGCTGAAGCTTCATATTAGCTTCAGATAAACTTTTAAATGCATTTTTGTACAGACGGAGGTCTGTGGATTTTGTCCCCCATCACTTCCATTGTAAGGTCATTATGAAGGGATCTTCTAATGGTCAGTATGAACAGGAGGAATGATTACAGCAAGATAAACATATACTATATGTTTTCAACTATATCCCAGCATGCACTGGGGGAGAGAACACCCTGTCAGTCAACTACAGCTTCAGTATCATCTTCAGGTTATTTTATTGTTTCACTGATTCATCGTTTGGTTTATTAAACATCAGACAGCAGAGAGAAACGTCCAAAACTCAAAAGATATTCAGTTCATAACGATGGAAGAGAAGCACGTTTTCACATGTTTGACATTGATGCTTAAAAACTGACTTGAACTATTAATTGATTATCAGAATAACTGAGAGGTTTGTTTCCAGCAGCTGCTCTCATGTTAAAACTTAGCTGCATTATAAATATTATATAAATGTTACATACATGTTATAAACATGTTTGCTCAGGTTAGATTACAAATCAAACTGAAACAGGTTGAACCACAAAAACAAGTTCTTACACAACGATTATTCAATATTTACACTGACTGACTGCAGGTGGAACTGTTCAAACATGATCACCTGATCACATGGTTCAATTTTATAACTTTTATAACTTACTTCAGATTTCACATTTGGTTGATTTAGTTGATTTTAGTTGATGTTAGAAACACTTTTCTTACAGTTTGTTGTCAATGAGCTGCAGCAAACTGTTAAAACTATTTTCTATTCAGGTGACAAACAACAGAACGGCCTCACAGCATCATAAAGAGTGAGACAGGAAGTCGGCTGATACCATCACTGTTTTATAGTCACAATAACAAAATCAACATAAATACAGATTTCACATGTATCAATATTTAAAATGATTGATCACAGACAGGAAGATGTGACTGAACAGCTACAGATGGTCTGTTGACGTTCAGACAACTGAACGAGTAACAAACAGAAACTTTATCTGTTAACCAGCTGCTGATAGAGGTTAATGACAGCAGCTGAATCAATATTTCAAATACTCAATCAGAGTGTTTGAGACTAATATTCTTTAATCTCCATAATGTCAACTTTTATTCTTGTTTCTTGTTTTGAAAAAAAGCAGATTTGACATTCTCTAAAATCATTTATTCAACCTGAAGGGAAGGAAAAACTCTGATCTCATCATGTGTTTTGTATTTTTATATATTTCTGTTGTTATAGTTTCTCACCTTGAGCTTCTGGACGGTCTTGCTCTCCTCCTGTCGACACCAAACCGTCACTCCTCCCTTGTTGTATCTGCTGATCCATCCGTCTGAACTCAAACACTGATCCTTGAATGAAGAGAAGTCCGAGTCGTCCGGGACCTGCACCGGCATCTCCACCCTCCAAACAGCTCAAAACAGACAAACTGGAAAAATATTTTTAAAAAAAATTAAAATAGAAACATGAGTTAATCTTCCTCTTCTTCGTTGGCTGCAGGTCAAACAGATGATGAAGCTCAGCGAAGGAACAAAGTCTTTAAATTGAACTCAGAGGTCCAGAGGAAGAGCAGAGGTGAGGTGAGTCCAGCAGCAGGTGATGCTCTGATGTGTCTTCAGTTTGTCTTCAGCTCTGCTTCCTGCTGCCTCTCGTCTCTGCACAGATCAGGAAGCACAGAGCTCTCACTCTGCTGCTTCTTTCAGGAACCACAAAAACCACAAAAGACCAAAGAGGCTCATTCAGAAACTCATTCATCCTCTCCCCGCCAGGAATCACATCACGGAGGGAAAACAGTCAATCTTTAATATATATTTATTCATGTTGTTTGCTTAAAGTTTGTCTCATTGAAATATTCAGAATCTAAACATATTTTGAATCACTGAATATATTTTTTTGTAACAATAAAAATCCAACATGGAGACATTCAATGTCTGACATTAAGAAATATGACAAATAAAGCTTTTAAAACAACAACAACAACAAATGTAACCTTTATTTAAGCAGGAAAACCTCATATATATTAAAAATCTCTTTATCAAGAGTTTCATTAAACAGAACAGAAATATAGTGAAATTAAAAATACACAGCAGTACACAGTATCAGAGTGAAAACACTGTTTCTACTGTAATGAAAACAAAATAAATGTAAATGAAACAATAAAGAACAGAAATTATGTTTTTAAAAAAGGAAGATTAGAAAAGATGTGAAGAGATCAAATTATCCTGTAAATTATAAGAAAAAGTGGAAAGATTAAAATAAAGTTATAAAATAAATAAAATAACATTAAAAACTGTTTTTATTTTTCCTCTCAGATGTATGTTGTTGACCTCTTTAACTGTCTGATCCTCCAGCCGCAGTCAGCAGACTCTAACACTCAAACATTCAGCATCAATATTTCTGCAGAGCGACGGCAGCGCAGAAACATGGCGGCTCCGAGGAAGAGGACCCGCTCCCTCTGTAGATATAAAGACTCATTCTAAAGGAACGAAAACACAATAGTTCTTATTTTCAGGTGATTAAACACTAATTAAAACATACTTATGAATATTATATTCCATTTCTCCACTAAATTCTGCACACTGGTCCTTTAAGGCCACCAGTTAACTTCTGACCAGTCAAACCTGTTAACTGGAAACCATCCAGGCGTCGACTTCATGAAGTTGGTTCAGATATTATTTATGATTTCATATGTGTCAGTTTTGTTCTATAATGTAGAAAATAGTAAAAAATAAAGACAAACTGTTGAATGAGAAGCTGAGTCCACTGGTGCTAGATATTAATTATTATTAATAATAATAAATAATAATTAATTATTATTATTCTGTCATCATGTCTGTATCAGCGTGTGGAAAACAACATAAACTATAAATACAAAGATGTCTGTAAATCTCCCATCAGGAGAGGATGGTGACCACAGACACATAGAGTTTTATTTTATTATTTAATACTGGAAGCTGCCCAGTAAGACCAGTCTGACCTGCAGCAGCAGCTCAGTGGTGATAATGAGATGCAGCTTCTTCACTTTCCCTCTCAGATCCGACCTTTATGCCTTCGCTGCTCAGCCTAAAGTCCCAGAATGTGATATTTGTTTCCTCCTGCAGCTGACTCGTTAATCTACGATCATCTCCGAGTCGTCAGTTTGGAGTTTTTTGTTTAGATTAAGAAGATCCGTAAAGATGTTTTATGGAAACGAAGCTGAGCAGATATTACAGTCAGCAGAAGAACAAGCAGGTGATAAATCAGATTGATCATCAGTTCTCAGTCAGAAACATATTTTTATATATTTGTAGGGATGTGCAGAGAGTCCAGTATTTGTATTTGTTGAGGCAGCAAAATCATTTGTATTTGAACAAAAGTGAAAAGAGGCTTAAAAATCCTGTTTCTGTTTTTGTTACGCTTTTAATTTTAGAAAATTAAAGTGTTACAATAAGTGTTCATGAATAAACTACCTTATGAAGGAGGTCCCCACACGAACAGGTCTCAGACTGGAGTCTCTCAGATCATAAACGACTGCGCTGACTACTGAGATAAAACTTTACTCATCACCTCATCGCAGACAGACCTCTACCTATTTATACACCCATAACACACAGACAGCACAGCCTGTAACATGTAGAAGAACTTCACAGGTGATTCTTGCTTTGCACTTTACATTTATTGCCTATTTCTTTACAATCTAACTTTGTGGAAAGCAGAAGGAGAACAACAGGTTAGAGTCTGTTGGGACTCACCCCTGATAGACGTCACAGCGGAGAGAACGATGTAACCGACCTGCGAACTGGTATTTGACATGTTTTTTTTTTTCTTCCCAAAAACAAATAATTTTTAAAATATTCGTATGAAACAAATATTCGTATGAAACCCACTATTTGTGCTTTGCCGAATAATGTATTTGTATTCAGGCACACCCCTAAACATTTGTATGTTATAAAAATGATTTATTATATATTTTATATATTTACAACCAGGTCAGGACTTCCAACATGGCTGCCAGAGAACTTTATTAACAAACAAAAACTCATCACAGACATCACAGCTTGAAAATAAATAAACAACAAACAAACAAACAAACAAAATACAAAAATAATTGTGCATCTTTTTAGAGATAAAATATATAAATAAATAAATAAATAAATAAATAAGGTGATGCACAGACTTTATGTGACTGTTAGTTGACATCAGTTTATCTTTGTAATGAAATAATTCAAACATAAAAACCTTTAAATTTGGATTTATGTTTGTAGAATCAGATTAACGATATAATCACATTAATCACAACAATAAACAACAATGTCTATATTTGAATATTCTAATATTTAAATATCTAAATATTCCTCCAAATCTTTCCAAAACACCAGAGAAAAATCACAATTATAGAATAAATGAAATAATTATTAAGTATAAAAGAGAAAGATGTGATCAGCTGATTCTCCTCTGGTTTGTTCTTGCTGTGGGAACCATGGAGCCGTTACCAGAGTGAGACCTCTGCTCAATAGACCACCTTTGACCAGAGACTGTACCTGAGGATGCTGCCTTCAGGTGCTCCTGTAAATCCAGCCGTCCAGGACTGCTGTAACCAAAACGGAGAGGAGTGATTTTTATTATTACGTCACAGATTCTGTCTTTCAGTCATCGATCACTTTTTCCTCTTTGTTCAAGTTTATTATGTTCCGGCTTCCTCGTGAAAACAGCTGACTGTATAACAGAGAGCGGCGGGATGTCGGACGGCCTCTGAAGGCAGCGGTAACAGGATCTGATACCTGTTGTTCAGGTGCAGCAGTGGGTGGAGTCGAGTCAACAGATCAGGTGTCTGTTGTTTCTGTTACTCAAATACAAAGATGGAGGTGAAGAAACGTCACATTAAAGGATCATTCTGATGATTTTCTATATTTGTCTTCATGTTTGGATCCAAACCAACAATGAACTGTTTCAAAGCTGATATATCTGATTAAAAACACGTCAGTGAGTCACAGCGCTGCACTGGGTCACATGTTCCTTCATCATGAAGAGTTTGTTTAGAAACGGATCCAAAGACTAATAACAGCATCATGTAGTTCTGTGTAAGGCAGACGCTACTGAGCATGTGCAGTAACACGGTTCTGTTTGCAGCTGCAGTAGCTTGTTGTGCTGCAGATCAAAACCTCTGGACTACAAACTAGTGAAGCTGTAAACAGAACCGCGTTCCTGCTCATCTTATCTCTGTTTTCACTGTTTGGAACAAACTAACGTGACTAAACTCAGCGAACATGTGACCCAGTGCAGCTTGTGTTACAGTTTTAAAGGGCGAGTTCACAATTTTTCTGTCTTTTTATTGTTTGATGTCTGTATTTTGCAGTTTTTTGCTGTTTAAATGATGTATTTTTTTTGATCTCTTTTGTCCTTCCTGTGAAGCGTTTTGTTACTTCTGTTGTGAAACGTTCAACAGTTCATGAAGGTTTCTCAGTTTGAACTGAAACTGTTGTTTTCTGTTATTAAAGTGCTGCAGATTCTCAGATTGAGTCTGTTTGTTTCTGCCAGCAGCAGAGGGCGCTCCAAACCAGTGTGTGTGTGTGTGTGTGTGTGTGTGTGTGTGTGTGTGTGTGTGTGTGTGTGTGTGTCGTCTTCACACACCCTGGTGAAATCCTGACTTCAGAGTCAGAGCTTTATTTCCCACTCATGACCTTTGACCTCTGAACACATCTGCTGGAAACCTGAAACTGATCCTGAACACAAAGCAGCTCTGTGTGTCTCAGACCATCTGCTGCACACACACACACACACACACACACACACACACACACACACACCTTCTTTACTGGAGTTTTTCCAGTTTCTGGAGTTACTGGTTACTGTGGAGATTCATGTTTTACATTCAACAGGAGATAAACATTGTTTTGTCATCAGCAGGTAAAATCCATTCAACATATTGATTGTATTAGTTAATACTGGACGACTCGACATTATTTGTGTCTTTATTAATCTGATTAATTAGTAATAAATGTGCAGCAGTAAAAAAAGCAAAACCTGTGTTCTTGAAGAGAGACTCTGAGGACATTACAGGTTGTTTCTGATTGGTTCAACACTGAGTCACATGATGAACTTTACCAACACACAGCAGCTCATTTTACACACAAACACACAAACACAACAACTCATGTGTCAATCAGACACACTGAGATAAAAACACAACAACAGGCAGCACATGAGGATCTTTATTACATCACTGTTGTATTGTGTTTATGTAGTTTAACGGTTGATAGTGTATAAATGTGTATATTGTATATATATTGATCTCTATAGAACGTAGTTTACTTTCATGGAAAACTGGCAAATATTGACATGTGAGAAGTTGCTGCCAGAGAGTTTTGAGGAATTTTTGCTTTAAGAAATGACTTAAATGATCAATATGAGCTGCAAAGATCAGAAAACTGACTGAAACTTAATCTGCGACTATTTTGATAATCAAGTAGTCATTTTTTTAAGGAAAAAAAAAAAGTTCTGCAATGTGAATATTTGCTTGTTTCCCAGTTTTCTGTGACAGTAAATGCAACATCTTTGTGTGTCTGACTGTTGTTCAGACAAAACACGTCATCTGAAGACGTCACAGCTCTGAGAAATTATCACGTTTTTCACTATTTTCTGTCAGTCGACTAATTTATTAATCGTCTAATCTCTGCTCTACCACAGTGGAGGTTAATCCAACATACAGTAAAGGATCAATATGCTGAGCTGTGATTGGTTTAGCAGCAGTGACCTCTTCACATCACACTGAACATGTCCATAAACCAGGAAACAGGCTCAGACAGCGGCCTCCTGTTGTTTTTACTGTCTGTGTGATAATTACTGATCATTAACAGATTCTCTGCTGTCATCAGCCTGCAGCAGCAATTATCCTCCACATTCCTCCTCCTGCAGCACACAGACTCCCCTTCAGCTCCGGTTTCATTCATATTTGTTCGTTCATTAAACTTTATTTTGTCTGGAAGTTGCACTGAGATCAAGATCTGTTTCACCACAGAACAAATAACCAACAAATAACATCACAAGAAGACAGTTCAGTTGTCACACAAACTCTGATTTAAACAGTCACAGATGTTAAAAGTCCCTCAGAGCAACGAGTTCATTTCCCAGTAGATATATGTGTCACTGGAAACTGGTCCTGCAGACAGCAGCGTGACCGTCAGGGTTCAGATCGATAAAGTCCTGAACTTACTTCCATCAAACATTTAACCAGATGGAGACAAACAGACTGACAGAAGAGACAACAATGAGTCCATTAATCAATTACACTGTTCTGATGATCATTTTTCAAGAAAACTTGCCAAACATTTGATGGTTCCAGGTTCTCAAATGAGAGAATTTTCTGCTTTTCTTGGTTTCTATTATAATTAATTGAATATTTTGGGGGTTTGGACTGTTGGTCGGACGTATCAACACATTTGATGACGTCACCCGGTGTTCCAGCATGTTGTGATGGACTTTCTCAGGAAGTAGAGCAGATTTGTCCACCAATCGATGGACGGTTTGATCCCCGGCTCCTCCGGTCTGCAGGTCAAAGTGTCCTGATGCAAAATACTGAACCTTAAATTGCTCCTGCAGGCTGCACTGTTGTGAGTGTGTGTGAAGGAGCATCAGACACGTTGTGGGTGTTTTTGTATGAGCAGCTGCTGATGAGCAGGTTTGCATCTTGAATGGCAGCATCAGTGTGTGAATGTGGTTTGTAGTGTAAAGTGCTTTATGTGGTCAGAAGAATAGGATGAAGTCCATTTACTTACAGACCAAACAATTAGTCAATTAATTGAGAAAATCAGCAGCAGATGAATCGACAGTAATAATAATAATTGCTAGTTGCACTTCTAGACGCAGTGATACAAAAGTAAATTAAAGGTTAGACATGAAAAACATTTGAAGATGATTCTGTTGTTCAGTCTTATTCCTTCACATCCAGGACACAAAATCAGTGTTTCCCCTATATTCATAAAATTATGAGCGCTGCTGCTAAAATTTCAGACGATCATTAATATAACGAGCTACTAATGATTTTCTCTCGCACACTGTGCAACACCCTAGGTTACTGTGGATTTGTTAGTCATCCTCACTCTCTTCGTTCTCCGTTAAGGAATAAGGCAGTGCGTGTGTGTAAATGTACAGTACAGACTGTGTGTCAGTTAATAAATGCAGCAGCTCCTCAAAACAAAGAAAATACTCATCTATCGAAGGGGGTTAGCCCCAAAGTTAGCTTACAACGCGTTAGCTTAACTTGACCAGGTTCACTTAAGGTGGACTGACTTTTAAGGTGGACCAGCAATTCTCATTTTAGTGTCAATGTCAGCTGCTCTTTAACAGTGAACGGAGAAATGTCTGGCTGATGAGTCTCTGGAGTTTTTCATGACCCCACCGCCACCACCGCCGCCGCTCCAAAGCAGTCAACCTAGGGGAAACACTGAAAATACTCCGATAACCTTCCATCTTTGACTCAAATCTGTAAAGATTAAACATTTCCTGCACAGGCTCAGATATTGTGGTGTATTTTCATTAAAAGTCATTGGTGTGCTTAAAGACAATATTAAGCTATGCAGATTGATTTTATAAGTTTATAAGCAGTAAGGGCTAGTGTGATACAATTTGTATTGGTGTAGTTATAATCTCATGAACCATATTTAATCACACTGTACGTATAGAGGCACGGTAGAAGAATCATAATCATACACTGGAGAAATGTGAGTGTGTTTGTATTACATGTCACTTTGCTTGGGTCTGCTAAAGTCTTCACCTTTCAAACATACTCTCTGGAGGAGATCAAGAAATAAGGCTGTAAAATGACTAGAATAACTTATAAAAAAAAATAAAAGGCCAGAAGACAACTTGGCAATAATGGTGTAAAATGATTCCCAATACTTGTATATAAAAATTGGATATAATCAGGTAGAATTGAATATGTCAGTACATATCCTCAAACACCTCAAAACCTGTTTTGAAGAGTTTTGACCAACAACGAGTGACGGAGATAAAAGTAACATAATAATTGGTGTGACCTAAGCCGACCCAAGGACATAAAAACAATGCCCCAAAGAAAAACCTTTGGAGCGATTTGGTTCTTTGTAAAAGTGCTACTTGCTCCCCTTTTTTTGCCGGCATTAAAGAACACTTTGCTGCTTGGACCTCTGACTCCCTTTTTATTTTCAAGAGAGAGTTTTTTGCTCTGGTATCCATTTCTGCAACAATGTGATACAAAAATATTAAGATAAGATATGATATGATAAGATAAGACACACAGACACAGACACACACACACACACACACACACACACACACACACACACACACAGCTCATATATAACCTGCAGAGAAGTTCTCTCCTCCCTGTAACCTCCGTATCCGTCTGCACAGCACATACAGTGATGATGACTTTCACACACGTTCCTGAAACCGTTTAAAAAGGAGCTTCTGTGTAAAATCCTGACATGAGGAGCTCTGAGCCAGTTTCCCTCCTGATGCTGTAAAAGTAAATGAATGTGATTAATGTGACTGTGTGAACTGGACGCACTACAAACACACCAGCTGCTGCTGCCGGTGTTTCATGTCCTGTATGTTCTGTTCACAGCAGACATCATGACTTGTGTAAGCAAAGCAAAGAAAAGTGTTTCCTGCTGGTTTCTGTTTATCTCATCAGCTGTTGAACTTTGGTTGCCATCGGCGACAGTGTCGACTTTTTAACTGCAGCGCATTCCTCCGACGTCTGTCCTCAACCAATCAGAGCGCAGCTTCGAAAGAAAAACAGATTATTGAAACCTTGAAACCAGAATTCATTTTAACTTCTCGTCCTTCAGCAGCAGCAAGACATAAATATGTTCTGCATGTTCTGTTGTTGTCTGGCTGCATGACCTCTGACCTCTGAGCTTCTTCCTGCTGACGTGTTGCTGTTCATACTGGAGATGTAATGACTGATAAATGTGTCAGGATGCAGATTTAAGATATAAAGACAGAGAAAGTTATTCATCTTTTCTCTGAACTTAAAGAGAAACTTCACTCTAAATCCTCTTTTTTGAGTTCATTCTATCAGCTGTTGGTTCTTCTGTCTGTCTAGAGATGCAATTATTAGTCGATTAGTTGCAAAACATTTAATCGATTAATCATTTTGAGTAATTAGAGTCAGAAAATGTCTAAATTCTCTGATTCCTGTTTCTTCATTTCTTTAGTCTCCTTGACAGTAAACTGAATATCTTTGAGGACGTCGTCACTGATCAACGTTTTCTGACATTTTATGGACCAAACGACCAATCAGTTAATAGAAAATAATCCAAAGACGAATCAATAATGAAAATCATTGTCGGTTGCAGAACTATTTCTGTCCTCTAAACCAGCAAGTTCAGTAATAATTCAGTCTCGAGCTTCACTGTCTCCACTTTTATTTAACAAAAGATATCTGTTTAAACAAATTAAACCAAATGAATGATTCAAGTACGCGGTGTGGAGGTCAGTGGGACCAGTAGTGGATGTGATGTATGGCTGGTTTTATCACCTGGAGAACAACAGTGGTTTAGTCTATAATATATAATATTTGATTGTTAAACACACAATATGTAATTTCAGCCGCTAGGCGTCTCAATCAAAACAATAACAAAAGACGGAGTGTGATGACGGTGTGAAGTAGCAAGGGATCATGGGAGTTGTTGTCTTCGTTGTTAAATAACCAGCTTCACCGGGATAGGATTACTCCAGTGTTCATCATTCAGGATGTTTTTATTCTCCAGAACAAACGGACCCGGAGATTACAGGTAAAAACACTGAATAAAACTGTTTCACCTAAAAATCAGTGTTTCTCCGACGATGTACGGCGACCACCGGACGTCCGGTACGGGCTGTTAGCCGAGCTGCTGCTAACACTTGTTCGCTTTATTTCTCTTATAACTTTAGATCCAGACGTTCGGTCGGTTTCTCCCGGGAGCCGAATTATCCGCAGAGGTCTCCTCCTCTCCAAAAACAAACGTACACGCAGATTAAAATCGTTAAAAATACTAATTAAAGCTGTTTCACCTAATGAAATCAATATTTCTCCGACGATGTTTGGTGACCACCAGACTTCCTGGAGGGGCTGTTAGCCGAGCTGCTGCTAACGTTTGTCCAGTTTATTTCTCTGATAACTTAAGATCCAGACATCCAATGACTAAAATCCTTCTTCCGGCTAAAAGATATAGTTAAAAACCACCTAAATTTATCATGAAAATGTGGCTTAAAACTGAATAAAAGTCCATTTATAACAGTTTGTGTGGAACAACCACAACGCTGATGTATTATCTTGTATGTGTGTAAGTTACTCTTTGGTAGACGCCATTGTAGCGGACAAACACAGCGCCGCCGTATGCATCTGGTGCGTGTTTACTCTTTGGTAGAGGAGGTATGACGTCATCGACAGGCGACGAAATGAAACGGTCCGTTACTTTGATTAAATTACAGATTTCTCTGAGTTTGAAAACTGTTGGAAACATTTGGGATAATGTAAGTACACAACTCAACAACATATATAACATAAGTCTAGTTGTTTTTAGACATTTTAATGTGGAATAATTACATATTATACCTTTAAATCAGTTGTTCAAACAACATGGTCAGCTCTATAATCATGTTGAATTTATTCATCGCTATGTTTCTCCAGAGGACTTCTCACTTGTCTGTGATGTTATTCCACTTTTTAAAGGTTTAAAGGGAAACGTTAATCACTCTGTACCGTTGGATACAACTGAAACAACTGCCGTCGAGTTTGGCGATGCTATAATATAAGCTCTATATATATGCTACATAAGAGATATCTGTTAAAATGCTCCACAGGTTTTATCCAACTGATCATTATTTGCAGGAAGTCGTTGATGTGAGCTGAAGTGTTTGTGTGGCGGCTACAACTGTGGATCAAACAATGAGGATTTATTGCTGATCATTGATCATATCGGCCCTCGCTGTGCATTAAATGTATTGTTTGTATTCACAGAATATGACAGAAGTCTCTGTTTGCAGTTCTGTCGGCTGCAGGTGTTTCCAGATGTGTATGAAGCCTTTTGATGATGTCACTGATGATGTCACAGCAGGGGTCGGGGGCTGAACTACAAGTTTAAGAAGTTTTTAGATAGAAAGAAGAGAAGCTACCGGACGTCAGTAGCTCCTCATCTCATCAACAAGCATAACACACCACAATCCCCACGTGCATTGTGGGTAATGTACGCGCCAGGTTTTGACGGGATAAAATAACACAACATCTCCTGGTTCTGCTGCATCGATTTGTCCATCGTGAGTGTGATGATGTTACCAGACAGAAAAGATAAATGTGTGGAGCTCTTACTGTTTTTATTGGTTTGTTGAACATTAGTTCATCTATTACTAGAAACGCCACAATATAAAAATACTCCTTTACAAATAAAAGTCCTGCATGAAAAACCTGAAAGGACCAGAATGTAGGATTCAGATTGGAACCAACTGAGTAGAAGTATAAAGTAGTATTAAATAATAATACTCAAGTAAAGTGCAAGTACCTCAAAACTGTCCTGAGTTACTTCCCAGCAGTGGTGACATGCGAACAGACTCAGTGATACTTTACACCGGCTGACTGCTGTTTGTCCGGCTGGAGGTCCAGGACGGTAAACTTTAAATATTTTCCTGCTTTTAAATGTTTTACAAGTGGAAAAGGTCGTCGAGGGTCAGAGGGGGAAGAATCCAGGTCAGACACATTCAGGTCACACTGAGCTGCTAGCTGTTAGCTTACATAACGTCAGCTAGAGTCAGCATCTTTCCGTCTTTCAACCTTTTTTAATACAAACCGAGTGTGAAACATGAACGTAGCTTCAGTCTGGATGTGAAAGTGTTTGTGTGGAGTCTTTCAATCATCAAACTCCTGATTTCTGTCGCTGTAATCAGAAGAAATGCATCATTTCATACAAATCTGAAACACACAGCAAACTAAAGATTAATTACATTATCAGTTATTTGCTGCTTTTATCCTCGATGAAAAGTTCCAGACACCCGAGGTGACGTCGTCGACAACTTGACACTTCAAAACCTGAGAATGTTTAGTTTACTGTAGAATAAGAAACAGAAAAACAGCAAATTTATGCAGCAGAGAAGCTGGAACTAAAGCTAAAACGATTAATCAATCATCAAAATAGTCTCCAGTTACTTTCTTCAATCAATTAAACGTTTCAGCTCCACGTGATGCTGTGAAAGTGGAATTTCGTAACGCTGCTTCTGTCTTTAGTGGCTCCTGGTTGGTTGTTTGTCAGCGATTTAAAACTGGACTCAGTTTAACTGAAAAGTTAAGTTTAGTAGATTATAACTTTTATTTTAATGGTATTTGATGACTGTAGTGCTTCAACTTATGAATATGTTCTCGATTGAACAGTTTGTAGATCGTAACCTTCCATCGCAGGTTCACAGTGAGCCGCATCATCTATATCTTACATCACTGACAGGTTGATAAAAACTTCTACAAGCTTCCAAACAGCTTCTGCTTTCATTCATCTCAGCCGACTGTAAACGCTCTGATGTCGGAGCTTCCAAGAGTTACCTGAATGCACCCAAACCGAAGAACTTTAAAAACAATCTGCACTCGAGTGACATGTCTGTGTGTTGTTTTCGTCACCGTAGCAACCTGAGTTACTGGCTGGGGATTGATGAAGGTGAAGAAACACCTGTTGATGTGGAGTCAGCTGATTGTTCTGGCGTTGGATTGTCAGCACCGGAATGTGAAAAAGGTAAAAAATTGGCTGTAAAGTCCCAACGTCCGCACTGAAGTAGAACTGAGAGATTCCTCACGTCACACCAGAGAGACACTCGGGGGAAAAAAACTGCAAAAACACTCGAAAAAGAAGATAAATGCTGATGGAGGCCAAAACATGAAGAAGTAAAAGATCAGATGAACGTTTGCATCTCAACTCCGACTCCTATTAACACAAATCAGCTTGAACTGTTTCTTTACTGTGTTGCAGTGGTGCAGCTGAAGAGGTTAATGTGTTTTCTGTAGAAGTCTCTCTGCAGGAGAAGCATTAAAAATGTAAACAGAGGATATAACCAGCGATGAGTTGAGTTCACTGACGTCTGAGTGTAGCTCGTGACTCAGCTGAGTGAGTGTTTGGAGACGAACAGCCGACTGTTTGAATAAATAAAAGTAAAGGTCCAAGTTTTCTCAAGTCTGTCTGAATACAATACTGATGATCACATGTACGTGGTCTTGCTCACTGTAATAATTCCTCTTCTCCATTCTGACCCTGAAGCTGTAGTTGTAGTTAAAGCTGTAAGCAGCGTTGGTCGGGACCTCGCACTCTGGCCCGTCGGGATCAGATCATTTTGCTTTTTGAAAATGAAGGATATTTATTACAAGTGTGGTGTACAAATCTTGAATTTACATGTTTTTTTCTATCTTTTATTGTTTTTGAGATATTAGAGTGTGAGTTTTAAAGTCTTTTCTTGCTCCTCCTGTGATTTTATAATGAGTGTGTATTGCGAAATGTTTCACAGCACTGAGGGAGTGACATCACCAGGAGCAGTTGGAGAGGAGGATTTTAGAGTACGCTTCTTGTGAAATATCCTCATAAATCCCATGACTTTGGCCAAATCTAACATTAAAAATCATTTTATAGTAGGAAACAGGTTTGAAGGTGTCAGTGTATGATTTGTAGGTCTTGATGAGACGAATAATTGAGTTTTGGTTTGATCTCTCTACGACATTCCTACGGGCCGTGGCGGCCATTTTTGTTACATAGGTGGCGCTAGAGAGCACATTTACTTAGTACTTTAGGGGTTAATTTTTACATTTTATCAAATTTTTCCACCAGACCTGATGTGCGTGTCAAATTTGGTGTGTTTTTGAGCATGTTTAGGGGCTCAAATTTAGGGTTTAATCCCATAATAATAAAGAAAGAAAGAAACAAACAAACACACAAAAAACAATAGAGTCCTCGCCCTTAACCGAGCCCAAAAGGTGAGGACTACTGTAAAACCCTTTTGGGCTCGGTCCCTAATTACAACTTGGAGATTTGACGGGAACACTTTTTAAGAGTTGGAATATATATATAATATTTGGAAACTCATAATTACTCTGAAATGACATGAATGAAGTTTTAAGCTGCAGTCAGACTGAAATTTGTGGTTTAACGTTTCCCTAAAGTTACTTTTGCTTCTTTTTCTTTTAAAGATTTTTGTTGATGAACGTCCACTTTCACGTTCTTGAGTGCCAAACAACATGATCCGTCCTTTATGTCCATATACAGTACAGATGTTTAGATTCTTCTCCATAATGCAAAACCATCAGGGAGGCGTCTGATCATATGCAGCAACAACAACGAGCCCAATAAACATCCAGCCAGAGTCTTAAAGAACTATCTTCAGCAACAAGAAACACAAGGAGTCCTGCAACAGATGGTCTCTGATCTCAACATCATGGAGTCAGTCTGAACCTGCAGGCGAACCGAGGAGAACTGCTGCTGTTTTAAAGGCAAAGCTGCTCACAGCAGATATTGATTTACTTTACGTTCCTGCTGTTTACTCAACTGCATCAAGTTAACTGATCAATAAAAACTATTCAAAGCATCATCACTTTATTGTTAATGCAAAAAAAAAAACTTTTGCACAGTTCTGTATATAAAAAGATCTCATAAAATTATAACATTCATTCATGGTTTTGAACCTGTAACCGCTCTTTTCTGAATGTGTTTCAACATTTAAGTGGTCTGACTCAGCTCTCTCACACAGCTGCTGCAACAAACGTTACCCTCTTTGTGTGTCATCCTCAGAGACGTGATTTAATTTCACCTTGTTTTATTTTAAAGTGCTTTTATCACCTCCTGGAGTTCGCACAGTCCGCCCACATGCTGCTTCAGTGAGGCAAGGGCTGAATATTTTCCATCTGCGTTCATCTGTATGCTGATGACACCCACGTATTCCTTTTAATGACACTTTCTGTTTGAAGAAAGATTGAAGAAAGTCAGTTCCTGCACGCGAAACAACACTGATCATTCTAAACAAACAAAGCTCTCATCAGTCTTTTCCCTCGCTGTCTGTTTGAGTTCCCTGACGGCTGAGATTTAAAGTGGAAATGACTCCACAGACCACAGATTCAAACAAACCCCGAACACCCTGCAGCTGCAGACGTTCGCAAAGTTTCCATGTTTGTGTTTGTTTATCTTGTGCTTTGAGTTTTTCAGCTCTCTTCAGACTTTGATTTACCAGATATCAGATCTTTACACCAGCACACGAGAGGAAGGGGAGTGTGGGTTGCAGGGGGGATGTGGGGTGTGGAGGGGGGGGGGAGTTTCCTCTTGCAACTCAGCCAGCAACATCCAGATGAAAGACGAGAGGAGTTACACTCATCATCAGTTGTTACTGTGAGCTCAGAGGAAATCCTTTCTGATTCATGCTAATGTGCTCCTCCTTAAGACTGTAAGGAGGCGTCATCACATTCTCTCAGTGTACGACATCAATATTCATCTGATATGTGTTTATATGTTTCATCGATCATCTTCATCGTCATCCTGCTGCACATCATCAACAACTTGTTGACATCACATTTAACTCTTGATGTTGGTTTTTTGTATTTTCTTTCATGTATTTCTTCTGAAAGGATGTTTGTCTGCTGATTGGTGAACTTCTTTTCTCTTTTTGTGTTTTCTTCTTGTCATTTATTTATTTTATATCCTGATAAATCATGTTTCATTTATTATTTTGTTCCTTGGAGTTAGACGGCAGGTCGCGTACTAGCCTGTGGCTTCTTGACTTCTCCTGTTTTATTTCTGCCATCTGATTTTTATGTTGTTGCAGAAACTACTCAGGATGTACGACCATTCGTAAAAAAAAAAAAAAAAAATACATATATGAATAAAATTTCCACTGGTCAGCCAAACTAATTTCCGTTTTAACTTAAATATTTAAATTCTTTGGATCAGCAGCAGGTTTGAGTCGCTCTGCTGTTGGAGGTCAGAATCAGATGTTGTAAAGTGAGTCATGTCTCTGGTTTTAGACAGAAAGCAGCTGCTGTTGTGAGATAAAGAGTCTGTTTGGTTTCTGTGTTGGACAGCAGGAGACACATCTGAAAGGAAAGACTGTTAAAACCATCAGGTCTCTGACATGGACGTCGTTTTTTAACTGACCGAGCCTCTGATCGCTGTGTGATCAGAGGGCGTGTTGTGATTATTCAAGTGAGGTTTTGTACCGTTTGGGATGTTTCCTCAGTAGAGAAGTTTGGCTACATTCCATTAAATCATCCCCTCCTCATCGAAGTGGCTCAAGACTGAAAGTTACTGAGTTCAGTTGGTTCATGATGTGTTCAAGACTTATCAGAGCTATCGTAATTATGAGTTTCCAACTTCAATTAATTAATCTCAGTTAAAACCCTGAGAATCAGATTTTTCTGTAAGCTCCGTTATATCTGGACTAAAAAAAAACAAAAAAACATGGATGTCTCATCAACCAAAAACCAACGTTCAAAGTATTCAAACCCAGATTTAATAGATATGATGTGACTCACACAATGACACACAATGACCAGAATGTTCAACAAACATGTGTGATCAGTTTAGAAAATCTCTATCTGTTTTTTTATTTTTTATTTTCCAGACTGGAGACAAACTTTAAGTCGTCGTCTTTCATCCCGTTCGGTCCACAGCTGCTGCGGACGAAGACAGACCAGCATCATCATCTGAGTCCCTGCAACATGTCCTCTCTGTCTCTACATCATTGTTTAAAGAGGACATATCATGCACATTAACAGGTATCACAACCTCTGGACTTTGTGCTACATTATAAATTTCTCATTAGACTTCAATACAAAGTCCAGCTGTGATTTTGTAGCACAATAAGCTAGTGGGACAGCTGCAGGATGATAGGCTGACGATGAAGGTGTGTCACCGTGCTATTGGTTAGATGTGACCAGCTGATGCGAACATCTGACGTCTCAATTAATGGCGGGCGACTACAGACCTGAGCGTGCACAAGAACTTTCACTAAAGCTCCATTAGTAGATCCCTTAATGTAACGTGCTTTCAATCCACAGTCTTCATTTGTACAAAAAATGCATTTAAAAGTCTGTGTGAAGCTTCTATTCAGCTTCATCAGTCTGAGTTAGTCATATCAAGTGGATATCTGACACATTTACAGTCTTTTTAGCATCAAATTCCCTCTTTGTGTTTCCTCGGACAGTGTTTCCCTGTTGAGCTGCAGGTGGAAGTATAGTAACAAAAAGAGGAACTTTGGCACTAAAAAGACTGTAACGTTGAAAGATATCTACTTGATTTGACTCATTTGGATGCTGAAGCTTCATATTAACTTCAGATAAACTTTTAAATACATTTTTTGCACAGAAGGAGGACTGTGGATTTTGTCCTCCATCACTTCCATTGTAAGGTCATTATGAAGGGATCTTCTAATGGTCAGTATGAACAGGAGGAATGATTACAGCAAGAAAAACAGCTTTAATGTCCAAATTTGTAAAGTTTGCAGTTATTATTTGTGTACGTTTACTTCAGTGAGATTCTGAATGCAGGATTTTACTTGTAAAGGAGTATTTTTAGACTTTATTGATCCTCAGAGGGGAAAATTCACGTTACAGCAGAGCAGTAATAGTAGTAATAATCTACATTATATACAGGCTGTATACATGACCTGACTTGTGGATTGTAAAAAATAAAAAGTTGTGCAGTGTATATACAGGAGTAAAGGTTGTGGTTGGTGTGTATAGTTACATGTGTTCATGTTATAGAGGTGAAGTCTGCGTGCAGGAGGTTTCTAACAGACTTTTACTGAAGTTAACGGTCTCACTGCTTCTCCTCATGACTTCATACTTCTTCCACTGGGACCGGAGTGTGTCTGGTGTCCTGTGTCCGCCCCTCCTCCCCCCCCCTCCTCCCGCCTCCCTCACTATAAAGCTCCGTGGAGGGACCGCGGGCTGCGCAGCAGGAAGAAGAAGCTGAATCAAGCAGAGAGGAAGAGGAGGAAGCAGCAGCAGCAGGAGTATTAACCGTCTTATGTTCAGAGAGAGAAGATGAAGGTGTGTCTGCTGGTCCTGGGTCTGTCCCTGGTTCTGACCGTCTGTGTGGCCCGATCCCCGTACCAGGCGGTGCTGCAGCACAGCCGGATCAGAGGCCGGGCGCAGGGGTGAGTCTGAGCCGAGCCGAGCCGAACCGAGCCGGGCCGGGCCGGGCTGAGCCAGGCCGAGCCGAGCCGAGCCGAGCCGAGGTTCAACTGTGTGCAGCAGACTGTGTCTCTGTAGTGAATCTGTGCATCAATATATTTAGTTTTCATTGTGTTTTTATTGAACTTTCTGGTTTGATTGATCTCTGATAATTAATGATCAGTAATAATGAATCTTTATCTCTCTAATGTTCTGTTAAGTGATTTATGTTCATTTTATCTGCTGTACAATCATTTATTATCATCATAATCTGCTCTCGAGGAACAAACGAGTTTAAAATGATCTCGTTTCTTTAATGAGACTCTAAAAACCACCTTAAACTGTTGCTGTTGGATTTAAGGTGGAATGAGTCACTTTCAGGGGGAAATAAGGACCAGAGATGTTTCGGCGGTAGAACAGCTGGATCTGATCACTGACAGATTAAACATGAGCAGCTGTGAGTTAAGATAAACTGATTTATCATCTGACTGTAAAATACAACTTCTAGAGACGTTTTCTCCTCCTGATAGTCGAATGTAAATCTGAATAATGTGACATATGTTATGTTATATTATTACTATATTTACTGGAAAGTATTTCTGTCTTATTAAAGCAACGAAAATCCCTAAAAAAAAAAAAAAAAAACGATCTTATAAAAGCTCATAAACGTTTCATATCCATGTGAAGGTGGAGTTTTGGGTGATTTAACTGTTTGAAAAGATGTTTGGAGATAAAACAGCTGAAGCTCCAACATGAATGCAGATGTTCTAAACTGATTAAAAACCCTTAAAAACATCTGGTTTGATCATTAACAGACGACATGAACACGTTATGTTAAAGAGTTCAACTTTTAGAGACTTTTCCTGTGAGTTAAAAGTGGATTTAATAAAAAAAATAAAAAAAAAACTTAAATAAAAAAGATTATAGCTGCAGTAGATGTTTAAAAGTATTTCAGTGTTTTATTAAAGCAACAGAAACTATTAACTGTTTATTAAAAGCTCATTAATGATTCATATGCAGGTTAAAGTCACATGACATTCGGAGGATGATGCTGGTTTAATCTGGAGATTATTGAGCAGTGATTAGTTTGCAGATGTGCAGATTTCAGGAGATAATATTTGATCAGATTTGATAAAATTGAGTTAATGTGTCAGCAAACGTTTCTGTAGAGATGCAGACTGTTTTCGTTTTTTTACATTAAAGTCTGCATGTTGAGTCCAGATGTTTGGACTTTAATAATAATAAACTTTATGAAAAGCAAAACATGAAGCGAACCGTAACATGTACAATAAAACCATCAGATAAAGTCTTTTAAAACCATAAAAAAAAAACATCTGATGTGATGCAACATGAACAAGTTTTATTGAAGAGTTTTGATGAAAAACAGTCCGTTTCATCATCACAGATGTCATGTTACTGACTGATTTATGCTCATAAACGTGTGTAATAATCCAACATTTCAGTGGATGTTGAGAGACTTTAAAGCTGAAGTTGATCATGAACAGCTGACTTTAACTTCTGACTGATTTATGTTCTTTGACCCCATCAAAACTTTAAAATTAAATCAACTTTTTCATATTTTTCATGACATTTTAATGCGTTTTGCAGTAAATCTGGACTGTTGTACAGTCAGTGTTTTATCAGAGGAACTTAAACTTGTCATATCCAGTTAAAGGTGGATGATGATGATGATGATGATGACGAAGCAAAACATCAGTTTGAGTCTAAACAAACCAAAGTGAAGCTTCTGCAGAGACGAATAACTTCATTTAAGATCAGATTTAAGGAGTTTACAGACTGTAGGATCGTTTTTTTTTTTTTTTAAGGGATGTTTTGAACCTCAGACTCATGCTGACTGTGCGTCTCTCTTCTCTTTCAGGCCCAACGTTTGTGCCATGCAGCAGGTTAAAGGCACCGATAAGAAATATTTCACCAACTGCAAACAGTGGTACCACCGCAAGATCTGCAGCCAGCCAACGTGAGTCAAGAGTGTTTAACTAAATTCATCATTACACATATCAATATTGATTCAAAGCTGATTTTTAGGGATTAAAAATCTTCCTCTTCTTGAAATATTTGGAGGAAAAAAATGTAGTTGT